>NW_026067909.1:34288391-34328330 GCF_014885135.2 Alexandromys fortis | reverse complement strand
ATTAGATGCTGAAAAAGCATTTGACAAAATTCAACATCCCTTTATGATAAAAGTCTTGGAGAGACTAGGGATACAAGGGTCATACCTAAATATAATAAAAGCTATATACAGCAAGCCGACAGCTAACATCAAATTAAACGGAGAGAAACTCAAAGCCATCCCACTAAACTCAGAAAGTAACTCTTGAGTCCTAGTCTGGGATACTGTTGTGCTTTGGATAGGTATGGCTCCCATAGACTGAGGCGTTTGAAAGGTTGGCCTGATTGAAGTAGGTGTGGCCTTGTTAGAGGAAATATCACTGTGGGGATGGGCACTGAGAGCTCACATGCTCAAGCTATGCCCAGTGTGAGACACAGTTTCCTTCCTGTTGCTGTAGATCAAGATGTAGAACTCTCATCTCCTTCTCTAGCACTATGTCGGCCTGCTTGCTGCCATGTTTTGCCATGGTGATAATGACTAAAACTCTGAAACTGCAAGCCAGTTCCAATTAAATGCTTTCCTTTATAAGAATTGCTGTGGTCATGGTGTCTCTTCACACCAACAGAAACCCTAAGAGAGATACCTCACTTTTGAATGGCTTTGACCCATGGGAAGGATAAAGCTTGACCTCTGCTTATCATAGCTCTTCACAGAATACTATCCACTATAAATGTGCTGTTATTTAGTTTAGTGCTTAATCTACTGCCAATGCTTATAAAATGCTATTTCATGATAGTCTTTAAATAGCATTAATTTTAATGATATAAAGTCTGTGATGGAACTGTGGTACAGAGGTAAGGCCTTCATTATTCATAGCCTATATATAGGCTAAGTAAGCTCCGGTACTCAGTATGGGCAGCAAGGAAAAGAGCAGTATAAGCTTGGTATTTGAATTTGTAAGTAGAATTAATTGCTAGAAATATTGTCTAGAAGTTTAATTTTAAAATTATAGAAAAATTAGAAAATGATGTTATTGAATAAATGTGTCAGTAAGTATATAGATATCTGTGAAGATAATACAAAAAATTAAAAAGCCATCAAATCTATGTGTTTTAGGAATGAAGCAGTGCAAGCAAGGGTAGCATAAATGGAACCTGGGAAATATTGCTGATTATTGTTAATTTCTGAGTTATACATCCAATTTTCAGAGAATATCTGAAATCACAGAATAAATTTTAAACATGAAGAAATGGTCAAAAGACAAAACTTTAGGCTCAATGCCCTTTATTTATGGCTAGAAACCAAATATGAGTGAGTACATCCCATGTTCCTCTTTTTGGGTCTGGCTTACCTCACTTAGGATAGTGTTTTCTATTTCCATCCATTTGCCTGCAAACTTCAAGAAGTCCTTGTTTTTTACTGCTGAGTAGTACTCTAATATGTATATATTCCATACTTTCTTCATCCATTCTTAGAGAAGCTAAATAAGAAGGAGAACCCAAAGAAAAACATATAGGCACCCTCCTGAATATTAACCTTCATCAGGCGATGAAAGGAGACAGAGACAGAGACCCACATTGGAGCACCGGACTGAACTCTCAAGGTCCAAATCAGGAGCAGAAGGAGAGAGAGCACGAGCAAGGAACTCAGGACCGCGAAGGGTGCACCCACACACTGAGACAAGGGGGATGTTCTATCGGGAACTCACCAAGGCCAGCTGGCCTGGGTCTGAAATAGCCTGGGATAAAACTGGTCTCGCTGTATATAGCTGACATTGATGACTACTGAGAACTCAAGAACAATGGCAATGGGTTTTTGATCCTACTGTACTTATTGGTTTTGTGGGAGCCTAGGCAGTTTGGATGCTCACCTTACTAGACCTGGATGGAGGCGGGAGGTCCTTGGACTTCCCACAGGGCAGGGAACCCTGATGGCTCTTTGGGCTGACAAGGAAGGGGAACTTGATTGGGGAAGGGGGAGGGTAATGGGAAGCAGCGGTGGGGAAGAGACAGAAATCTTTAATAAATAAATAAATAAATAAAAGACAAAACTTTAAATGTCTTAGATAATGGTGCTCATACTTTCTTATTGCAAAATCTGCATCAGTTGATGACAGAATCAGCGCAGGAGACATGGGAAGAGAAGCAACAATGTTTTTATTTACATGTTTTTATTTATTTAATTCATATCAACATCACTAAATCTGAAGCTTTACTATAAATATTCCAAGTTCTAACACATTTGTTTTATAATGAGTATATAAGCTAAAGTTTTTAAAGTATTTTAATCTAAATAGTACTTTTTACATAATCATATAAAGACTTAGGTAAAGGATATATACAGCAATCATAAATTTAATAGCTTTCATGTTAGTCATTTTTCTTGTCCTGTGTCAAAGCTGGATTGTGGTTTAAGAGAATAACACCATGGCAGGGAAAGCACACTGAAGGATACACAGGTGCTGGTCATACTTCATTTGCATTTAGGAAACAGAGAGAGATGAGTGCCCAAGTAGCTTCTCCTAGTTTCCTTCAGCTCAGAGTACAACACAGGGGATAGTGATCTTGATATTCATTATGGGTCTTCTCACTCTACTTAAATCTCTTCAGAAACTTCTTCACAGACGTACCTGGAGGTATAACTTCTAGATAATGCTAAATCCTACCAAGAGGACAAGACTAACTACTGCAGGTATTAAATTTCTGTGTACCTTACTAAATGATTTATCATACTGTGCCTTACGTAGTTTGATTGGATATATCAGTCAATGACTCCTATTAGTCTGACTTCTAGTCATCTTTAGCCATTGTGCCCCACTCTGTCTCCTGATTTTCCCCAATGTTGATAGTCTCCTTTGTCTCCACATGTTACAAGTTTTTAGACGTTTGATCCTGAAATACATGTACTTTCTAATTCCTTTGAATTTTCAGTGATAACAACCAGTAATGGCATCTGCAGACAATGTGGAACAGGTGCTGATTGCTTTCTTTTGAATATCATTATGAATGTTAATCCCATCAACTTGATGAGTAAAAGTATCTCTGAGTATGTACTTGTTTTATTCAAAGTCACAGAGTTAAGAAATGCATCTGAAAATTCCCACCTCGGGTCTTTTCTTTTCCCTAGCACATCATCTGCCTCATCCTGAGTATTTAAGACACAGTGTGATAAATCACTTAGGTGTCCATGTTTATAGTTGACTGCGTTTCCTTTGTCATAGTCATGAGGTAGGGAGAGTCACTTGTAAATAGCATTTCTGTTAATCACAAGTCAGAACACTTTTGAAAACTGGGACAAACTTCTTTTATGAAGAATAAGCAATTTATATATAGGCAGGCAGATGGATACTGTAGATCCTGCTAGCTTTGCGTCACAATTGCTTTAACCTGTGATATGGGAAAGTCACTTAAATTCTCAGACTCTTGATGGCCTGATCTCCACACCAAGTTTGCACGAGAATCACCTTAAAAACCATAGCAATCAAATGCCTCTCATGAATTGTCCTCATTATGTGCTGCCCTCCTTGTCTCTTCTGCTGTATTCTCGCCTTTTTTTTCTTTTCTAGTAAAGGTACAATTTCTCCTGTACATATTATGATTTCCACATTGAATGATCCTGCTTTTAATTGTTCCTCCCTGTGTAGTTGTCTAGCTTCCTGCTTGATTAAATGGTTGAAAGCTGCTTTTCCCCTTGTTTCTACTAAGCAGAAACACTTGTATGGCCAGAGTTGAGCCTGTATAGCCCAAGGAAAATCCAGGCAGGGGATGCTCCCATCTTGTCTCCTTCAACTCCCCTATCTGAGACAGGTCTTCATGTTCATGCATGCTTGGCAGCCCACAGTGACACGAATGAATGCCTTTGTACACAGTGTAGCGTCTCTCTGCTTATCACCGACAGAGTCAGCAGGCTCATTGCTCTTCCTGTCTGTACTGTTCTCCTAAGCAGACACTTGTTAACCTTGACGGTGACTCTTGCAGCAGCAGCAGCCACCATGTGGCATACTTCAGTTTCTGCATGCTGGCTCTGTTGAAGAAGAAAAGAAATCCAATTCGAAAACAACATTCTCACACTAAGTCAGGAAACCTCCAGCCCCAAACTTGTTTTAATAATACTCATTGAGGCCAGTAACTTTTGTCTTGCACAATTTCTTAAGGCAGATTTGACATATTTTGAAAAGATGAATGACAGTGGTATTTCTTATATAGCAATATCTCTAAGTACATTCAGTTTAAAGTTATTTCAGAAGTGTTTGTAATGTTTCTTGTAACAGTGCAGTCATAGAGAGGCATAAAGAAATGTGAGTGGTATTGTTTTCTCAGTCCAACTAAGGACACTTGGGGTGGCACTGTACAGTCTGTCCCAAAAGTGAAGTACATCAGAACAGAAGTGTCAGGGATTACTGAGATGCTCACTTTCTTCTCTTATTAAGGGAATGCTGTGTGCTGGGTATTGAAAAAAATCACACTTAAATTCTGTCTTCACACTCCAACGGACAGAGCAATGAGCAAATAAATAGCACATGAGACACAGCAGTATCGTGAGAGAAAGAGGCAGAAAAATACTTTCATTTCCTGGGGGTGTTACAGAAAATTACCAGAGGCATGATGACAAGACAGCATAAAACTTCCCCTGCTGTTCTGGAGGCAGCAAGCCCAAATCTAAGGAGCCAAAATGACTGTACTCCATTCTCATAGCTCTGTACATCATCTGGTATCTAGAGGCACTGTTTGGGCTATGACTGTAACACTCCCATCTCTGCCTCACTGTTTTCAGGCAGCCTTCTACAGTGATATTCACTGTTGGGTTTAGGTATCTCTCTGCGGATCATGGAATGATCTCATTGCAATCTTCTGTAATCTAATATCATTATCTGGATGCTTTTACAAATAAGTTATATTTACAGGTACAAGGATGTAGACATATATTTTACGGAGACTTAAACGGGCAGTAAAGGAAGGTTCTTAAAAGGGGTGAAGGGGGCTCTCTGCAGAGACTGTGTATGGCGGTTCTTATCTGAGGAGTGAGCATTGTAAGGCAAGGAATGGCAAGTACATATTATATAAAGTTCACAGGGCTGTTGCTCTTCTACAGATGAAAAGGTAAGTTGGAATCACTGAAAGACAAAATGAGATCATAGATAAACCATACATGGAGAATCCATGGGTTTACCAGGCACTGTGTGCCCAGCCAATGGAACCCTTCTAGAATGCCCTAAATCCATGAACTCCGTGATTTCTTGGCAGTAATGCTTGCTCTTCAGAAGTGTTGTCATATCTTCTCATTCCCTGCCTTCTAGCGCCCTCTATCAGTCATCTCTTTAAGAGAACAGGTGAGAAGCCACTCTGTATACCACCTGGGGCATCCAGGACATTTGGTATGACTGGGATTCTGTGTATTCATCAATTTGTTTCTCATGTTCAATCATCATTCTTCATTTGATGGTTACATAGTCTTTACTTCTGGGTCTTAGTAGATGGTTCTTTTAAAGATAATCCCAGTTGTTTTTCATGGAGTTCAAGTTGTACCAGTAGAGCCTGAACCTGTGGAAAAACAGTGGATAACTTTTGATACTTATTGGCTTATTTTCATAGTTTCCCATTAGGATATGGCTTTATTTATTTATCTGTAACTTCCATGTGTAACTCAGGGGCTGACTAGTTTAATTTACTACAAGGGATAATTTTCTTATTATCATGGACTTAAGTCCATGGTAGTCAAGTACTTGACCTCACACAGAGGGGCAGAAACTTAAAAGGTTGTCAAGACCATACAAGCTGTTTCTTCCTGTTCTCAACTGCAGGACTAATAAAAATGATTTGCTTTGGGTGAAAATGAATGGGTACACTGCATGATATTCTGTCACACCTTACAACTCCATGGCTCTTATGAGTGTGCAGAAAGAGATAGGAAAAGTTTAAATTCACCACACATTTGTGTTTTGAAATAGAGCTACCTTTCTCTTTTTTAGTTTCAAAATGTGTTTCCCATCCAAATTAAAATTATCCCAATTATTATATAAAATTGAAATAAATAACTGAAATAAATCTATGCCTTTCTAACAAGTTACATTTTGGAATATGTTCATGAACACCACCCCACCCAGACCATTTTTGTGGGGGGACTGACCCTGAATTCTCAGGCATTCATTTTATTTGTAACACAAGAGCTGAGTGAAATTACAGACTTTTTCTTTCTTCTTCTGGCTATTATAATTATATATATAATATATTATAATTATATATGCCAAATATTCTTGCTTTTATAAAATTAAAGGAAGAGGGAGTAGTTATATAGTTGTATTTTTTACTTTTAGTTATGGACAAACATTTATTTTTTCAAGTGAGTTTAGTGTAATTTGCACAAAATGCATAGTTATGTAGCTAAATACAGATGACTTCAGAAGACCTTCTATCTAAAACAGAAAATAGAAAAAGCTAGTTAGATATGAAATATGAATATGTTTTATTGTTAGAAGATTTTAGTGAGTTAAAGATTGGTTCTAAATCAATCTTGAGTTCAGCAACCCTTAGTTTAAAGAGTGAGAGCTTGCTGCTCATGGAAAACAATGAACGTGTCTGAGCCTCAGTCCCCAAAGGCAGCAAGGTCACAGGCCCCAAGGGTTCATTTTCCAGCTCTCATTTTGCTTCTTTTTGCATGTTTGTTCTTTCTCATAGTGGGCCTCTGTGGCTGATCTCCCTTCTTTAGAGGTGATAAAGTTTTAAACAATGAATATTACGTATATGAATATGATATATATGTATATATACAGCTGACAACATTGAAAAACAAAAGTGTTGACCGATGGGGAGTGGCATGGATGGAAAGAGGGAGAGGAGAGGAGGGAGGGGAAACTGCTTTGGTATGTAAAATAAATGAAAAGTGTTAATTAAATAATGACATTCATTTAATAGTGCTTAGGTGTGGATTTTGATAAAAAAGTTAAGAAAGACATTTTAACAAAAGCCTTGGTCTCTGCTCAGAATTAAAGCTTCGCTCAGATGACTCATGAAAACATAGCTATAAACATTAAGTTATACAAAACAGATATCATTACCTGCAAAGAGGAGGCAGAGAGAGGAGAAACCTGGGATTTCTTGTGACTAGGTCTGAGGAAACTTCCCAATGTACATGAAGTCTAATTTCAGTAACATACTTGCATGACAGGAGACCACAAAATGCAGTTTAGTGTTCCGCATATACACTGAAGCGTGTGATTCATTGCACTAACAGCTTAAATGATGCCCTATCTTTTTTTTTTACTAGTTGATATCCCAGGTGAATTTATTTATTTATTTATTTATTTATTTATTTATTAATTTATTAAAGATTTCTGTCTCTTCCCCACCTCCGCCTCCCCTTTCCCTCCCCCTCCCCCAATCAATTCCCCTCCCTCGTCAGCCCAAAGAGCAATCAGGGTTCTCTGCCCTGTGGGAAGTCCAAGGACCAAATGATGCCCTATCTTAATGTGAGAACTCCATCTATGTTCTTTCAATCAGCTCTCCCATGTTTCAGTGTGTTGTTACTTGATACACTGTCCAGTTATTCTTGAGACACATAAACAAGAAATGGAGGGGGCACTGAGTTAGCCCAAGGCTATTCCACGAACTGCCCTGAGGAGTGGTTTAACATCAATTATTCAGAGAAAAATTTCAGCAATCTCACAAGAAACTTTCTTTTCATTCTCCAGCTTAAACACATTCAGAGGGCATTTAGCAGACACAAAGTGGGCTAATGCTGTAAACAAGAAAATATCCTGATGTTTTAGCTAAGTGATAAAGAGACATGCATTATGGTGGCACAGAAGACTAAATTCAGCAATCCAGAGCATCATATGTTGCGGGAAGGTAGAAGAGACTAAGCCAATAGCTGCAAAACATTTTTGTGCTGTTAAAAGGAGAATATAGGGGCTGGAGATACAGCTCAATGGTTGCAAGTTCTAGTTACTTTTCCATGAAACTTGGGTTTAGATTCCCAAGCACCATGGTGACAGCTCACAGCCATCTGTAACTCTAGTTCTAGGGTATCTAAATATTACTGAAGTCCAAGAACCAAATGGATTTTAGAGTTCAGTAAATTGTAAACTGCTGTACTCAAATATTCTTAATTTCCACTTTACTCCTTGTTCTTGAGAAATGAATTGTCAATGTAAGGTGAAGATTTAGCAGAAATCATCATTTCAGTCTGCTTCTGCTGTGAGCAATCCATTGATCAGTGGATACAGAACTTTTTCTGGTTTTCTGGTTAAATGCCTGATTTAAACTAACCAAACTAACAAAGACATTTCCTGTATCATTGCACAAAGGTTAAAAACATATAAAGTAACTTTCAAGAATTATTATTCATTTGAAAAAACTGGCTCTCTGGAAAATCAGAAAGAAAAAATTGTAATCAAATAGCAGCAGAAACAACAGCTAATCATCTTTGCGTCTCCAATGTCTTTTCTCTTATGTGATTTAAGAGAAAAAGACAGTCAGTATATAAGCACTTTAATCATATTTGTTTTATGATATGGAAAAGTGTTAAATGAAGATGAAAAGAAGCAACACTTTTTCTTAAGGAATTTAACAAATTACTTAGGCAATGAGTGAAAGAAAGGGAATCCTTACAGAAGAGTTCCTTAGTCCAGAACTATTATTACATGCAATGTCAGTTGCTTGGCAATTCATGAAGTTCATGTTCATTCATGACTTTCCAACTTCAAACTAAGTGTAGAAAATTATGATGATGATACTGCAGATAACGTGGGGTTTCCAGTGCTTGCTGCTTAAAATTTCATTACTCACCATGTATCTTTGTAATTCAATTGTAGTAATGTACAAGTCAATGACATAGTCAAAAACCATAAAACAACAACAACAAAACCACAACAGAACGAGAATGGACCGACTTTAGAGCAAGCTGACTAGTACTTGCACCATTCATTGTGTTGCATGCTGCTCTATATTAGATATAAGAGAATAGTGTAGTGGAACTTTTTGGCTCAAAATAAAACAGTTCTTAAAAAATAACATTCCTTTCTCTTTAGGCTGTTCTGAAAATGGAAAGGGGTCACAGGACTGCACTACAGTGACCACAACATGTTGATGTATTAGGTACTAGTTTTATCTTTTCTTTATAGAGGGCAAGGCAATAACTAGCTTTTAGGGTTAATGAACAAAATATGTGCAAATAAATTATTTGAAAAGAGGGAATGGAGCAGTAGTGATAGATAGAATTATGATGCAGAGTGAGTGAAAAATGGGATACTCAAGATAGTCTATAGGAAACAGAGCAGAACTCACAGGGTAAAGCAAAAGCGAGAGCTGGGATTGATTATTGATGTCTGCTGCAATGATGGGTACAGCCATGTTGAGACATCCATTCTCTCTTCCCGTCCCAACATGTCTTGGTCTCTAGGTAATTCCAGAAAATGTATTTGTTCCTAGAAGCTTGAAGAAGCAAGCTAAGCTTTCACCCACAGGGAGAGTCCCTTGCCAGCAGCAAGAAACAAAAGGCAAGAGGCTTCAATATTACTCTTTGATGACCTTTGATATATCCCCTAAATGTAACTAAATTTTCTTAAATATGTGAATCAATTCAGCAATGAAACCCAGTCCTTTTATTTAGTAATAATTCATATTTTCATTTCAGATCTCAGTGGCCTGTCGTAGAGGCTTGATTGCAGTTATCACTCAGGGCTTATTATACTGTCCTGCTGCATGTCTGGGTTAGATTTCATAAATGACTTTTCTGTCATTTCTTTGTTTTTATTTAGATATATCACTTTTTAAATACTATGAGTATCCTTTTAATCTAGTTTAAGCATTTATGTAATATGTATTTATAGTTATGTAATATATTATAATTTGTTTGTTATTCTGATAATTTTTATAACACAGGTACTATATGAAGGTCTGAGCTTGACTTTTCCCCCTTCTCTATGGTATAAGCCTGGCTGGACAAGTGCTTGTCAGTGTTTTACTCTGGTCACAATGTAACAATATTTTTACTTCAGTTTTTTTGTGTGTGTGTGTGTGTGTGTGTGTGTGTGTGTGTGTGTGTGATTAAGGGAAGATTTAAGCTGAACAGATATATCCTCAACAGCAGAAATGCACATGAACTTCCTCTCTTGCTTTGGGAACAGTTCTTTTGAACCAAAAGAAAGAATTTGTGGATTGGCTACCAAGTTTCTGCTTTTTGAGATTTTATAGTTTTATTAATATTAAGTTGAGCTATGAGGTAATAAATAAGCTTAATTTTAAACATATGTGGAACTGAAATGCCCACAATGAAAAAAATTAAAAATATAATTTAATTGATTTTTTTCTTACCGAAGCAAAGACAGATCAATTATAAAGTCAGTTTCAGTTAGGAAATTAATCCCAGAACAACTTCCAGGAAAATCCAGCAGCCCCTCATGAAATAGTAAATGGTTTAAATGCCTGACATTCAATTGTTTGATACAAATAAGCAAATCCAAGTGAGGAATATTATTTTTCTTATTGTTATTTTGTCATTTAAAAGCAAAAAGTTGTACTTTGTTAAAGACTGAATGCTGTAATGGACTGTTTGGGCAAAAGTGATTTTTAATCTCATTGAGCTAACTTGTTCTAGAAAGTTCAGCTAAGGTCAATTTCCATTCACTCTTGGTTTCCTGTGAGTCAAGCACCTCATTAAATCAAGGGAATAAAAGATGAATAAGAAATATTTGTGCTCAAGCGTCTAATAGTTTTGTTAGGGAAATACAACTAAAAGCAGAAAGTTCTACATAGAAACACGACAAGGGAAGGTCCAGCCCACAGGTGTGATGGACTGAAGTAACCCTTGTTTCACCTGGTGAATCAATCAATCCGGAATGGGAAACACAGGTCACACCTGGAGCTGAAGGGTTAAGGCACATAGGGAGGGTGCACATTGTGAAGGCAGTGAGCCAAGAGCCACCACCGAGGAGGGACAGCCCTTTGTTCTCATGACTTCTAAGAGAAGAAGCAAAAGATGAGGCTAGACTCATAGGTGGGGTCAGGTCTTGGATGGAGGTCCTTTTTTAAAGTCTCAGAGCAATAATGAAGTCAACAGAAATCTGTGACATGATCATATCCCACTTGGGAAAATAAATACATATTCCTCAGTAGTATATAGTAATTATATTTTTCTTTAAGCCAGAACATATGACGTTTATTCAGTTATTTGCCTTTTTATTTTGTACTTCAGAACTTTTGATCTCACAGAGAAGGTAGTTAAATCAATCAATTATCAAAAATGTATTTAAAATGATAATATATACTATGTGCTGAAGGAACTCTGAAAGGTTGGAGAATGTTCTTCATAAGGTCTCACTCAATAAATGAGTATATTTCTAATTTATTATGGCATGAGTATTGACTCAATCAAATCCTATAGATCATAGTCATTATTTGATAGAAAATAATTAAATGCTGAAAACAGTTGAAATTAGTTTTATCTAGAGGTGACCTGTATGCTAAAGTTCCAGAATGACTGACTTTTCCTCAACTCAGACAAATGCCTGCTTGCATCCATGCTAAGAGATTTATCTTTGTCAACA
This sequence comes from Alexandromys fortis, assembly GCF_014885135.2. Taxonomy (NCBI): domain Eukaryota; kingdom Metazoa; phylum Chordata; class Mammalia; order Rodentia; family Cricetidae; genus Alexandromys; species Alexandromys fortis. Next base: position 34,316,869 of record NW_026067909.1, on the reverse strand, counting down.
ATGTCCTATCAGACATTTGAGGAGTTTCATCACTGTCAGCTAAGAACCATTTGTAACACCGAATGAGTCGAACTTTGAAGCTGTACCTCATGTAATTCAGTTTTAGCGCAGATGGAAATGGGAACAGGGATGATGGCAGAGCTCTATTATAAGATGTACAGGGCAACTGCAAGCAAGGAAGGACAGAAATCCCCCAAGGACGTCCTGGAAGCAAATTACCTGTACGATGACTGAGTCCCTTGCTGGGAGGAAACTAAAACAGCAAATAGGGCTTCAGGTATGGCAATTAGAGACAGAACAATAAAAGTAATGCCCTGCTTTGAAGAAATAGAAGGAAAGTGAAGTCATAACTGGGCTGATTGTGGAACACTCCAGTATGGAGATATTAAAATCTGAACATAATCACATCTATTTAGGTAACTGTTTTGAAAGGTTTCTCACATTTCCTAACAACTGTTTTGTCTGTACAGTGCAAAGAATTTATCTATTTAAGGAAGTTTTCAAATAAAGCATTACTCAGAGCATTTCAAATTTTTAGGGGTGTTTGGAGATCTGAAATCAGATTCAAAATAATAAATCGACATTACCACATGCATAATACAAATGAGCCCTGCATGAAGGGAAAGAAGAAAAACATTTCTTTTTTTGTCTCTGAATTTTTTTGGGACAGCCTTAAAAAGTACAGTAAGACCTTAAGTAAAGAAAGCAAGAGACAACTGATTGTCATAAACTCATGGATGCATGCCAGCATGTGGTCTAACCAGTATCTTGGGGTGTTCAGTCCCAGGGGTTAAGATCTCTGTGCTGCTTCTGGAATTGGCAATATCCTAATCTGAGACTATGGTCATTTGTCATAGACTCAGTTTGGTGTTGAACTGTAACTCAGTTGGTAGGTTGCCTGTGAGCATTCACTAAACCCTGGGTTTGAGTCCTGTTATTGAATATACTGAACAAAAGTAATCCTACCAATCCAAAAGTAGGACTAGGAGGATCAGGTATTCAAGGGGTATTTAGAATTTCAAGGCCAGTCTGGGATACATGAGATTCTAAAAGATCTGGGGAGATGGTTCAATGGGTAAAACAACTGCCCTGCAAATTTGAGGACCTGAGTTTGAAGCACAATTAATTAAAACTCAGGGACAGAAATTGTGATTCAATCTGAAGATATGAAAATCTAAACAGTCAGCCAATGGCTCTTATCTAATCTCAGTCTAAAATGGTGACCCTGTCTCCTGGAATCTCAGAAGAAGACTGTATCTGAGACCTGTCTCACCTGTTTTCTATTGCTCTCCAGGGCTGGGATCAAAGGTGTGCAACCACTGGGATTAAAGGCATGCACTACCCAATTTCTATGGCAACTAGAATGGCTACTGGGATTAAAAATTTGTGTTACCATAATCTGATCTGTAAGGCTGACTAGTGGAACTGTTTTACTCTCAGATCTTCAGGCAATTTTTATATATTAAAATACACTTGAAATGCCACTACATGAATGTAACCCCAGAATCTGTCATCCTAGGGCTTAGAAAGAAGGATGAGAAATAGAGGCAGTAGAATTATGGCATGCTAGAGTGAGCTAACCTAACATGTAAGGTGGTGAACAGTAAGAAAATCTTTATCAGTTTATGAGGTGATGACCAATTTGAAATGTGTCTATCTGCTCCATTCCTTGCTCATCCCCCAGAACACACACACACACACACACACAGAGAGAGAGAGAGACAGAGAGAGGGACAGCAAGAGAGAGAGAGAGAGAGAGAGAGAGAGAGAGCGAGAGAGAGAGAGAGAGAGAGAGAAAGAAAGACAGAAAAATAGAGGGAGACATAGACTGAGACACAGAGAGAGGTGTGCAAATTTTTTTAATTACAGAAATTAACCTATGTATTTTCATATAACAGGAATTACATAAATATTTCCTATATAAAAAAATAAAGGGGTTAGCATATTTAACTGCAATTTATCTCCAGTATTAGTAATGTTGTATACAGTAAATTTAGTCTGTGTTAGTCCTAAAGAGAAAGAAATTCTATATTATTTACTGAGTTTCCAGACTTGGATAAGAAGCCCAGAGAAGATAGTTTTATGAATACATAAATTAGTTGTCATTTGTTATTTTGTTTTTGAGACTGTAGGCTTGCAGAGAGCTGGGCAGGGGTCTTACTGGTTTGTTTTATTTGGTTTGAACCTCTACTACCTGCACAGTGCTAGAGAAAATGAATTTGGTGTATGATATGCATCACAGTGTAAAATGAATTCACTTTAGTTTTAGCAAAGACATCACACAGTGATCTCTTTTAATGCACACTTCACTGGAAGAGTTGCTAGTGTGCCATTTTATTTTGCACTTTATTTTCTGGTGGAAAACCTATATGTGCAATGGAAACAATCAGAATATTTTAACAACAGAAAGGAAACCAAGGAGGATTGAGCTATGCATTGATATTGTGTCTTTGTTCACTTATCTTTTCCCTCTTAAAACAAAAAAATCCATTTTAGAGCCTCTGGCTATCTGACCAAAGGGATTCATTACCTCATGATTGTTATGGGAGTTTGGACAGCTCCATCAATCCAGAAAGAGAAATGTGTCATAATATAACTGATCCCCAAGAGCTGAGGAACATTTTCTGTATATGGTGTCTGACTAGGATTCACAGGTCAGGCCTTTACAGTGATCATTCAGAATCTATATGGGGATTGCTGTATGAAAAAAAAAATGAAATGGCTTCAGCTACTGTTCAATGACGCTACTGACTAAGGGTGATATTTTCAGTAAGTGAAATTATTTGAATTGTGTTTTATAGTCTTGCTTTATCTTTTATTTTATTATTTTTAGTGAAAGAGGACAGAATTGGGATAAGAAAACAAAATCCTAAGTTTAAGATATGCTTCTAATCTCTACTTAAGAAGAGTATCAACTTAATGGGAACATTATATTAGGACTTTTAAACAACTCTGTTTATATTGCACATTATCTTAATCAACTATAGTTTCAGCTTATATAATACAATAGTTCTAGGTTTTCAGGACAATGTTAAAAAGCCAACTTTGTAGAAGACAAGTATTTGCATATTTCATTGGGAAAAGATTTAGAAGAGAAGACAAGCAAGATTTTTTAAAAGAAGTAACAAAATATTTTAATTTAAAATTATAAAAGGAGTGTTACTTTACTATTATACCTGTGACATGATCTGAACAAAAGCTATTACTGAGCATGAGAATATCCTTTTGACTCCACATGTGTCTAACAAAAATCTCATCTGTTGCCACCACTAAAAGTAAACAGTCTCCACCTGTGTGGAGGCCCCAAAACGTGAGCGTATCTCCACCTTATCTGAGGTCAGAGAGTTTCATCTTCCTTTTTTATCTTAAAATGAGGAGAATCCCTGAATCCTCTTTTCTGTTAAAAAGCCATTCACCCATATAGGCTCCTGGGATCATGGGCCAAGTAGCATCAAGTCATTTCCCATCAACTGGCTCTGGTTGCTGCATGTGGGAGGCATAGCCACCCAGACTTTTCTGTCTCCTGCCATTCCTGGCTCTAGATTGTGGTGTGGGACAGACTCACTCAGCTGGGTACAGTGCATGTGTGTGGATTGCACAATCTCAGAGGTAATCCAGGCCATTGCTGGACCATTAGCCATATTCCCTCCATTCTTCCCACCCACTCAGCAGCAACAGAGGCTGAGGTTCAGTGAGCCCAGCATTATAGCTTGTCGGGGGTGGGAGGCAAAGATGAGGCCACCAGCACAGGAGTGGGAATATATTATTTACAAATTCTAAAAATCTCTGCAATTGTTTCTGCTCCATTTCAGTTCTGCTAGCTATCAAAATACATTCATGCAACTGTACAGATAGCTGAATACTATTCCCTTGTCCTGTATTTACAATTATTATTTCTTACCCACCTGTGTAGCAACAGAGTTGCAAGTTCATTTTTCTTATTATGTTATAAGTAATAATTTTACTCATTAAAAGACAATACCCAGGGTTGGAGGATTCTGTACCATATTCTTAAATATTATAATTCAAACACTAACCAAGAAGGGGAATAGAGAGACAACACACACACAGAGAGAATGAAAGAGAGACAGAGAAAGGCATAGACAGAGAGACACACAGACTTACAGAAATGTAGAAGAGAGAGAGAGAGAGAGAGAGAGAGAGAGAGAGAGAGAGAGAGAGAGAGAAGAAAGAGGATGAAAAAGAAAACAGTTTGAAATAACTATTAGCTGATGGTAAAGTACACCATTTTGTAAAATTTAATAGGATTCTCTTACCATTCCCACAAAAAGTTGAAAGTTCATGAAATTCTATTTCTTACTTACTCAAGATTTCTAAATTGCTGAGAAACTGGCATCAAAAAGGAAGAATGCTGCTCTTTAGAAACAAGCATATGCCTTAAAAGATATTTCTCTGCTACGACAAGTTTAACTTTCATGACAATGGGAAAACAGAAACTTCCTCTACTACTAAAACACATGGCACCAAATAAATGATCAATTTCTTTTACTTGAAAAATCATAACTCAAGTGCACAACTAAAACAAAAATAATTAACTTCTAGAAAAATCATGTACTGATTATCTGTACATTGAATATGTGACAGTGTTCAGTGTTACTACCTAATAAAACATAACACTAGACTGGAAAAAAACACCAGTTTCTTAAAATATGGTAAGGAATTGCACTGTGCTTTGAGATGACCAGGATTTCCCCCAGTTAGACACATGCAACTCCGCATCTATAAATATCCTCTCCTTACTTTGATTTCTTAGTTGGATTATTGTTATTTAAAAATAATCATCTTTCTTTATTTCTTCTAAGTCATTAGCTCACTACCTCTTACGTCTTCAGCTGTCAGAAGAGCAAAATCATAGAAATTAGTGTTTTATTTTTTCTGTGTGTGCAAAGATATGCAGCAAGCCATCCAGGTGTAGTGGGGCTGAGTTGAAAGAAGGTGTATCAATTTCAGGATATTAGCAAATGGTTCAAATGATTATGGCTGCAATATCATATAGAAATGACATTGCTATTCTGTCTCATGACATTACTGCTTTGTCATTTTCCCTCGTTATTTTTATTATGGACCATGGTTTAGAAACCTGCATATTTAGAAACCAAGGCTGGATTTTTTCAAAAAAAAAATTTAGTACATGCTGAAATTGCTAGGTTCGCATTTATTTTTACTTTGTTTGGCATGAAAACAGTGCCATTTTGCTGTTCAAAACCCTTCATTTCTTTGTCTAAGAAATTACCTTTAATGGTTACAGTTTACACAGTACATTTTTGTCTGAGTCATGTTATATATAAATTTTGTCTTAATTTATTATTTTAAAATTTTACCTTAAAAGAAAGATATCAACCAATTAAGAAATTTATAAAAGTGAGAGATCTCCTTAAGAGCCATAGTGAAAAAAATCAAAGCAAATACATTCTGGTGACTCCTCAAAGCCTTAACAAATGGGGCTAATCACCAGAGTGACTCCTCTCAGAGGGGTTAATCCCATCATCACCTGTGCTGTTTGGATGACTGCACTGTAGGAAGGTGGGTGAAACCACTCTCTGTTGAGAGTGCTCTGAATCTGCAGGTAAACATCTTGGATTTTGATAAGACTCTCACAGAGTTTGCCTTAGATATGTAGGAGAGGCCGCCTGATGCCTCGTTCTTTCCTGCAGCCTTTCATACCTGTAACAGTGCTCTTTGGTGTCTTGTGTCCTTAGGGAGCCACAGTCTCTAAACATCACCTTACAACCCATGGACGTTCTGATTTGTAGTGAGGAGAGCAGGAGGGGGGACTTGTTTACTCCATTGGCATTCAACATGGATTTACTTGGTTTAATTGTTTATTTGACTTGGTATCACTAAGAACCACCGGATTAGTTACTGGTCTCCAATATTCTGTAGATACCTATTTCCACTTTTGTGTGGTTGATATTAGGCATTAAGGGATGTCTGTCTTATATCTCTGTTTTAGCGTCAGTGTATATTTCTGACTGAAAGAGATTACTTATATGTAAATAACAACTAGAAGGAAAATAGAAATAATAATAGGTAGCATTTAGCCAATGCTAAGTAAACATATTATTTATGTGAGGATTTAATGAGCTGAAATTTATGAATGCAAATTCTTAACAAATGCTAAATGTTTCTAGTCCTATACTTACTGCTCTAAACTCATCTATATATTTTGTACAATGTGCTTATATTTACAACCTGCTTTGCCATATTACCTTACTCCATAATTTCTAAAACTCCTCTGTCATCTTAATTAATTTTGTCATTGTATGTGTTTATTTTCAAACTTCTATAATTAATTGTTAATTCTTTCATTTAGAGTCCAAGTAATAGATGGGGGTGGATTCTGTAATGCTAAGTTAGATCCCTTTGTTCCAAGAAAATTAGCCATTACATTTGTTTATATATTGCCAATGAAGTAGAGAGAATCAGTTCATTATGTTTTTGCTGAGCATAGAGAAAAGAATTAGGGAAAGCTGCTACATACTTAGTGATTGTCAAGGAAAGTCAGTAAGGGGAGTAATGTAAGACTGTAGAATTCACATCTAATTTTAGCTAGGTGGAAGTTGACCTGTGGTTAGAGGGCAGATATCACTGCTAAATTGCTGTGATATACTATATCACTTGGATATCAATCTTCATATTCATTAGTATCTTCCCTATACATTCCACTGCCATAAAATTGTATTATTTAACTATTATTAATTTTTGCATTTTTTTGGTTTAGGATACTGTTCTCTACAAAGGCAAATAATGTAATTAAAGGAAGTAGTTGGAAGCAGAAATCTCATACATATGCGTGTTTAGGTATATTCTTATATATATGGGTATATATATATATATATAATTTGTTTATTATATGTTTGTCTGACAGTTATCTACCCATAAATTTATCTAAAAAACTATCAATCTCCTGATCTATAAATATTTTAGCTTACCTTGTTATTTCAGCAATGTGTATCAGGTTAATACCCAACAAAGAAAGAGACAACAAACTGAATAAGGAGCAAAAGAAGACAGAAAAACTAATCAAAATAATGTAGTCAGTTATTCAAGTTATTCAAAATATCCCGTGAGATTTGTTTTTCTCATTAGAAATAATAAAATATTGTGAATCAATTAACAGTGTTCTTGCAAACAAGTTCCCACAAGACCCACGGTGTGCACTGCTGTGTCTTTTCTGAGTAGACACCAGGGTAGGCTGATGAGGTCGAAACAAGAGCTACTCATTCCAAAGTAATTCTGCAATTGTGGAGCTGCCAATTGTCACAGTCTTGGCTGATCCTTTGCTCACCATCCGTGTTTTCATGAAAATACCTGGAAGGATGGGTAGACCATTTATTCTCTGGAAATACTCTGGTATACAATTTTTCTTGACTGATTTCTGAGAAGCTGGTGTGTTTTCATGTAGCCTTGGCAGCAATGGGCTGTGGGAACAGCTGCTCAGTGTTGTGAGCCTGAGTTACCCACCATGGGTCCAGTAAGAAGGAAATTTATCCATGATTGCTTGAGATGATCTCATTATTGTGCTTTAAAGTAGGCCAATATTTGAGTTAAATGATTGTTTTAAATTTGTTGTAGTGAATAGACAAATAGGTGGCTGAAGTCCAGAGATTTTAATCTTTACGTGCCATGCATAGAAGAGTTTAAACCTGGAAAGCCTTCAAGGCACATGTAAAAGGATAACCCTTATGACTCACTGAACAGCTCAGTGCTTCTTTGGAAATAGTTTAAAATGAATGCTAGTCTAACCAAATGTTACCTTGTTAAGATGGATTATTATGTATGATCTGTTTGAAAAAGGGACTACCCACCAATACTCTTATCCTTAGACTATTTAATCTTTAATTCTTTTTCTTTGTAATTTATTAGTTAGCACTGATTCACATGCTCAAAATCCTCTGGTTATAAATAACAAAAAGTAAATATGTATAAAATATGATGTGGCAATCTAATTTTCTTTGTAGTCAGGGCATGCTATATGCAACCAAATTAAATAACGGATTTTTAAAAACCAAGTTTAAAAGAAAAGAAAGAGTATTGTTCTGAGTGCTAATATTAGACAGAAAATGTTCATGCTAAGATGGGACAGTGAGAATATGGGGAAGGCATATGCCATTCACTTATTAGGAATGAGGTTTGAGCTAAAATTACATAGCATGAGCTATGAGTAATGCTTATCCAGTAGATCAAAGGTCAAACTACAAATATTGTGTATTTGCTTCTGATTGGTTCAACAATCATTGATTCAAAATATTGTGTGTGTGAATGTTTATTTTAAAATGGTATTCCATGAATCGAAGACCTTAATATCAATCCACACACCTATGAACACCTGATTTTTGACAAATTTGTGTGTGTGTGTGTGTGTATAAAATGGAAAATGAAAGCATATTCAAAAAATGATGCTGGCAAAACTGGAATACATTGCACAGGAGACCATTTCCTAAATATAACTCCAGTAACACAGACACTGAGAGCAACAATTAATAAATGGGACCTCCTGCAATTGAGAAGCTTTTATAAAGCAAAGAACAAAAGAACACGATCAACAAGACAAAACGACAGCCTACAGAATGGAAAAAGATCTTCACTAATCCCACATTGGACAGAGGACTGTTGTCCAAAATATACAAAGAACTCAAGAAACTTGACATCAAAAGAACAAATGATCCAATAAAAACTGGGTACAGACCAAAACAGAGAACTCACAAGAGATAAATCTAAAATGGCTTAAAGATACGTAAGAAGATTCTCAACATCCTTAGCCATTAGAGAAGTGCAAATCAAAAGAACTCTGAGATTTCATCTTACACCTGTAAGAATGGCCAAGGTTAAAAACACTAATGATGGCTTATGCTGGAGAGGATGTGTCATAAGGGGAACACTCCTCCATTGATGGTGGGAGTGCAAAATTGTACAGGCACTTTGAAAATCAGTATAGTGATTTCTCAGAAAATTAGGAAACCATCTGTCTCAAGAACTAGCAATACCACTTTCTGGGCATATACCCAAAGGATTCTACTGGACCTATTGGTTTCGTGGGAGCCTAGGCAGTTTCGTGGATGCTCACCTTACTAGACCTGGATGGAGGTGGGTGGTCCTTGGACTTCCCACAGGGCAGAGAACCCTGATTGCTTTTTGGGCTGACGAGGGAGGGGGACTGTGGGGGACTTGATTGGGGGAGGGGGAGGGAAAGGGGAGGCGGCGGTGGGGAAGAGACAGAAATCTTTAATAAATAAATAAATTAATTAAAAAAAAAGGATTCTCAATCATACCAGAAGGATATGTGCTCAGTTATGTTCATAGCAGCATTATTCATAATAGTCAGAACCTGTAAACAACCTAAATGCACCTCAACTGAAGACTGGATAAGGAAAATGTGGTACATTTACACAATGGAGCACTACACAGTGGTCAAAAATAATGACATCTTGAAACTTGCAGGCAAATGGATGGATCTATAAAGAACAATATTGAGTGAGTAACCCAAACCCAAAAAGACAAAAATAATATGTACTCACTCATAAGTGGCTTTTAGACATAAGCAAAAAAAAAATAGCCTACAGTTCACAACTCCAGAGAACGTAGACAACAAAGAAGATCCTAAGAAATTCATACATGGATCTACATAGGAAGGATAAAAAGACAAGATTTCCTGAGTAAATTGGGATTGTAGGGGGTCACTGGAGAAGGTAGAAAGGGGGAGGAATTGAAGGGAGGGGAACAGAAAAAAATATAGCTCAATAAAAACAATAAAAAATGAGATCCCATAGTATTCATTGAAAATACACTCAGAAAAAAATAAGATTCACATAAACAAATGTTATGCCTGTTCTTTCCTTAAGTAAATAATAACCTAAACCTCACAAACTGTGTATTTGCCATTTATTCATGAAAAAATGGATATGCTGGAGAACAAGGGAGACGGAGGATCTGATATTGAGAGTGCTTCATCAAAAGATAATTGGGAAGGGAAGTGTAAGAGCTTTGCATACTTACACTAAAGTAGAGACACTGGGATTATAAAGAAACAATGGAAGGGTTAGAGAAGACTCTGAAAGGAATGGTTCTATGGTGTGTTAGCAAGAACATAATAGGATATCACACATTTAGTCACGGAAATAATGGAAATCTATTTTCTCATATTCCAGGAGGCTGGAAATATAAGGTCAAGTCTGTGGTGGTATGGTTGGTATCTGGTGAAACTTTTCCTTCTAGATTCCATGTGTCTAGTTTGTCTTCACATGTCGTGAACTATGGAGTGGAAATGTGGAGTGGAAGAGATAGGAAGGGCATTAGATAGACAAGTAGCAGAGGGACAGATAGATGATGATAGATAATTGATAACAAGCTATAGATAGTAGGTGACAAGGAAATGGAAGATAGGTAGGTTATAGATACAAATAGATGATATAAAGTTGATAGATGAGAGTTGACACAAGATTAAAAATGATAGATATGTGACAATAGATGGCAGATGATGAAGAGATAAAAAATATAGATGATAAGTTTAATAAAACACATCTAGGACTCTTTTGTACAAGAATACCATCCTTATCTGGACGAGTACAAATCTTATCATCTTATTTAACCTTCTCTTCCAGAACCAATCACCAAATAGAGAAATTTAACATATTGATTTGGGGAAGACACAAATATTTAGTCCTTAGTGAATTAGTAGGAATGTGCTTAAAGAAACAAAAAAGCCATCAATGGTTTTCCAGTTGCTACTTGAATGTAGCAAAGTTAGAAATATTTATTACACTTGAAATATGTAGGTGATTGATGATTTTGGCACAATCAACTTTTAATTGGCATAAGAAGGGATAAATCCAAATTTACAGACTGAAATGGGCCATGCATCGAGTAGAAACTTAAAAAGAGAGTTAATGAGCTGACAATGTTCAAGCAATGTGGTCCTTTAAGAAAGCAGTTATCTGAAAGTGTGGAAAAGGATAAAAGGACAAGTACAGGTTGTGTCTCTATTATTATTATTATTATTATTATTATTATTATTATTCAGTTTAGTGAAACATACTGAGCCAGTTTGTGCAAAGTGTAGTCCTGGCATCAAGAGAGGGACTGAGAGTTCAATGAGAATTCAGCCAAAGTTCACTTCAGTCTGGTCCTGCAAGGAGTTAAGTGGATACATTCTTTAGGAGAAAGGTGCCTATTCTGTTTCCACAAGAGGAAAGAAATAGAACTTGGGTAAAATTCCGGGAGATGTGAAAGTAATGTGAGACAGAAGGGAGGAGTGCAATATGAAGAATCTCGGATGGTCTTTCCAAGGAACAAAATTAAGTTTTGTTAAGGATAAATGGTTATTTTATCAGGGTAATGAATGTAACTTAGAAAAATATTAGGCATAATTTAAAAATTATGAAATGATTATCAAAATGGCGGAGGTAGGAAAGATATAGGGAGAAGGAAAGAGGGAAAAGATAAGAGAGAGAAACAGAGAGAGAAAGGGAGAGAGACAGAGAGACTAGTATTTTACTGATGTCTAGATTGAGTTTGGAGCATGGACTGATGATGAATCACCTCTCGTGTGATTTTATCCAACAATATACAGAAACCAGATGCTTGTTAGATTAATGTCTGCCTTTAACTTTTCAAGTATGAGAGAGGGAAAATAACAAAAAAGTCTACTTAAAAGGAAGTGACCACAATGTGGATGTGAATTCCACCCCAAAGAAAAGAGGGAAATAATACAGAGAGGAAAGAGGGAAAGAAATGGAAAGATCAACATTTGAAGGTCTGCATGGTATTGAGAAGCAGTTTGTTTTAAATTATTGTTATTATTAAAAGGCTCACCTATAACAGATACTTTAAGGAGAAAAACTAGTGTGTGCTTATTAAATTTTTGATAGTGAAGTCATTGTGGCATAGAACAAATATTAAGCAGCCCTCAGATGCAAACTCGGGTTGATCTATCTTTTAAATTAACAAGTTCTACAAGCATGGGGTAGAAGATGACTGATAAACAATAGGTTTACTTTTGATGGAATTGGTAACCAAAATATACTAACTTTTAAGAGATTTTAGATGTATATGTTCAAATTTTGTTCTACATGTCAATTTATTAGTATTTTTTAAAAGATAGTTAATTATTTGGAGCTGAGTTTTTCAATATTGATTGTGGGTAGAAAATGATAAATACTAAGAGAGTTAAGTCACCGATGGGCATGCAGTATTCTGACTTCTACATGTATAAACTTGGGCTAAGAGACAGTTGAATATAAGCAATGGTGTCATTAATAATGTGCTAGTGAAGGTAGAAGCCATATGAATTACAAATCATTATATTAAAATTCACACTAGGATAAATGAAAGGATGTGCACACACACAGACTTTCATGGGATTTTCCGGTCTTCCTTGTTTTCTGCCTCTTTTCTTCAAATGAATAACTTAACCAAAAGATTTTAGAAGGGGCTGATATTGAGATTAAAAATTTAGAACACACATACATCTTAAACAAGGATGTGTTTTTGAGAAGACCTAATCCTGAATCCAATATTTATCAAAAATTCTAACAAATGGAGTCATGTTTACTTGAGTAATTAACTTAGACCTGCAAGGTTGAAAGGCAGTTATAATATCAAGGTATTTGGACATGTGTAATGGAAGAAAAGTTGATAAGAATGACCTATAACTATCAAAGCAGAACAATAAATTAAAACATGTGAGACAGTCTAGTGCAAAGAATGTTCTAGTCGAGGAATGGATGTAATCTTGACAAATAAGAAAAAGGAAAATAAGAGACACCTAATCCTATTAATCTTTTGGTTTGGTCAGTTAGAAAGGAGCTTCGGTGGAAAGAAAGACTTGTAGAGTAACTTAGCAGCTCTGGGCAGCGTGCTGAATGGAGAGCTGATCAAATTACTCAGGCTAAAATCCATGAAAAGAATTTCACACTGTGTCTAGCTAAGAAAACAGCTTTATCAAGTGCATGATCTTTAGTGTGCCAAGATCGTTTTTTCTTTCCTGTTTCCACTGTCTTGCTTCAGTGAGCATGCTACCTGAAAAAGTTCAGGGCATTGTTGATGACAGTAGCCTTAGTGGAAGACAAACAATGCCTGGTGTTAATGGACTGCGTGCTAAGTCTGGGAATACACTGAAAGCCCAAGCCTGGGAGTAAGTGTATTTCAAAACGTATATTTCTGTTTATTTTGTGACACTAGCTTTATCTCTCATAATTTTTCTTATCTTTAAAATATTAAGGCCAGTATGTAAATGTATGAACATCCAAAGTCTGAAGTACCTAGAATACACACACACACACACACACACACACACACACACACGAGACAGGGTTTCCCTGTGTAGTTTTGGAGCCTGTTCTGGAACTCTGGAACTTGCTCTGTAGACCAGGGTGACCTAGAAGTCATGGTGATTCACCTGCCTCTGTCTTCCAAGTGCTGGAATTAAACACATGTATCACCAGAGCCCATGAAAATATGTATTTGTACATATTTTTTCCTTCCAGAGATAGAATGAGTAACAGTTTTTAGGTTTAGATTTAAAAATGAACTATTTTAACATTGTTTGGGGAAGTGTTTCCTTAAGCAGTGCTTCAGCTACATAATTGTCTACCTTGTATCATAGGCTTGCCCCACTATATTATACCCAGGTCTTTCCCCAGCACCTGCAGTAGGAAATAATGTACAGTAAAGAGAGCCCATTAATTTTTAAATTTTAGATCCAAAGGATGCTATGAGGGTGAGTTAAGGATAAAGAAAACTTCCTGACTTCAAGTAAGATCCTAGAGAGTCAGCACCAGGATGATCCTGCATTATGTATGACTGACTTTAAAGAAACTCATCTTTCAGATTATGCATAGACATACTAGTGTGGTAACAAGGCAAGGGTGAGGTTTTTCACTATTCCAAAGAATAAGTTTAGGAGGGAAAAATTACCGTTATTTTTTCTGAAATATTATGTAGATACTGAGAATGGCAAAATGAGTTCTTATTTTTAAATAATATTTTCCTGTACTTGAGTGTGGTATAAATATGTGTATGCATGTTTCAGTGAGTGTGGACACACAAATACACTTGTAATGTACAGACCAGAAGCTGATTTTACTTATTTTTCTAGATCAGTGGTTCTCAGCTTATGTGGGATTCTGCTCTGTATGTTGTGATTACCATTAATGAATAAATAAACTGTGTTGGACCTATAGCAAGGCAGAACTTAGCTAAGAGGGAAAAACAAAACTGAATGGTGTGAGGAAGAAGGTGGAGTCAGGGAGAAGCCATGGAGCTTCTGGAGACAGATGTGCTGAAACTTTGCTGGTAGGCCACGACCTCATGGTGATACATAGATTAATGAAGATGGGTTAAATTAAGATGTAAGAGTTAGCCAATAAGAAGCTAGAGTTAATGGGTCAAGAAGTTGTGTGTGTGTGTGTGTGTGTGTGTGTGTGTGTGTGTGTGTGTATGAAGATATCCTTCAGATATACTATTCCTAACATCATTAGCAAAATTATAGTTATGGAGCAACAACAAAACAATCTTATTGCTGGGGGTCACCTCAATATAAGGAACTGTAATAAAAGTTTGCAGCATTCAGAAAGTTGAGAAACACTCTTCTAGGTCAATTTTTACTTTATATTTTGAAACAGAGTCTCTCACTTGTGCCTACACTCTGATTTGGTTAAATTACCATGCTTAGTGGATTTTCTGTCTCTGTCCCTGGGGTTTCAGGTAGGCAACTATGCCCACTAAGTGTTGTACTGGGGACTTGAACTTAAGATCTCACACTATCATGGTAAATGCTTTACCTAATGAGTTGTATCTTAGCCCCACTGTGTCCATTTCCAGATGACAGCAGTTGAGAAATGTGTGCTCGAGTGTGTGGCCAAAGACTCTAGCAAGCAGGAGTAGAACTGTGGAATCCACTGACTCAAAAAAACTGGAAGCAAAGAAAAGCTAAATGTGTTTGTTGTAATAAAGAATACTAGCTTACCAGCAACAAGAGGAAACAAACAAACCTCATCAGCCAACAAAGAAAATTATTTTCTAATTTTCATGATGGCAAAATTGAAATAATCATAGAGAGAAAATGCATAAAACACACTCCCCAGATTAAAATCAAAACATGTTCTCTCTCTCTCTCTCTCTCTCTCTCTCTCTCTCTCTCTCTCTCTCTCTCTCTCTCTCCAAACATTTCATTCTACCACCCAGGAAGCTAAAACAAAGAAACAGATACGTGCAAACAGATCAGTTTAGAACTAAAGATTAGTGTTTTCAATTTTAATTGAACTATCCATTTATGGTTAGGTTCCAAATGCTTTTTTATTGTATTCTGAACACTAGATCTTTACAAAATGTATAGTCTGTAAATGTTTTCTCTCACATTTAGATTTTCTTTCCACTTTTCTGGCAATTGTTATTGTGCATGTAATCATGTGGACATGGTAGGGCGTTGTGTGTTTAAGGATATGCATAACATGTGTGGGTATACATGTGTGTAAATGTCAGTGGAAGTCAGAAGTAACCAAGTCCATTGTCACTGAGTCTGTGTTCACTTTGTTTGTAGAGACAGTATCTCTCCTGACCTAAGGCTAACCAGCAAGTTCTAGGATCCTCTGGAGTTCACGTCCCTACTAAGATGACAAGTGTGCAGTATCACACCTGGCGTTAACCTTGTGTTGGCTATTGAATTCAGTCCAATTATTTACTTTCTTCTCTTTGTCACATTTCACTGATATCAGCCAAATCTATGGTCATGAGATCTATGAATTATTTCAGAATAATTCATTAATAAGGTAATTATTTGTCCTTGTCTTGATCATCATCAAATACCAATTGACTATAGACATCAGGATTTGTTTTGAGATTCTTATTCTCCATTAATCCTTAGTATGATGCCACACAGTGTTTGTTATTATAATTTTACTTGTGTTTTGAAGTCAAAGAGTGTGTGGCCTCTGACTTCTCATCTCTTTTTCAAGATCGTTTGGGGAAATCTCAGTCTTCGGCATTTTTATATGAAGTTTAGAACTAGCTTGTCAATTTATACCTGGAAAGGTATCTATGATTAAGCCACAATCATATTGAATCATCAGCTCATTTGGGGGAAATCATGTTTTTCAGTAATAATAAATATTTTTATACATGGACACCAATTGTGTTCCTAATTATTTATAGTGCATAGATCCAGTCATGCTATTGTTTCATGTACTCCTAAACAAGTTAACTCTGTTGTTAAGGATAGTTTTCTGAATTTCATTTCATGTTAATGTGTCTGATATTGTTGATTTGATTTCTGTTTCTGATCTTGAAGACTTTAATATTATTTAATTTGAGCTGCATGTTGGTGGCTCATGACTTTAATCCCAGCACTTGGGAAGCAGAAGCAAGAGAATATCTGTGAGTTAAAGACCAGCTTGGTCTACAAAGCTACACAGAAAAACCCTGTCTTGAAAGACTGAAAAAAATAGTCTTTAGTTTGTTTTTGAACTCAATACTGTTATGTATTATTTGTTGATTAGCTAATATTTTGGAGTAGGACTTGAACACAAGACCTAAACATCACATACAGGTAACCCACCACTAAGCTACATATTTAGTCTTTTTTTCTGCTTTGCCTTCTGATCTTTAATTCTGTTCAAATCTCTCTTCTTGCTTTCTATTAATTTTATGTTGTTCTTTTTGTTTTATATTTCTGAGATATATGATGCTGTTCTTCCCATAGCACCAAGCCTATAATAGTGTTTATGTCCTCTGAGATCTTTCTGAGAATATTAATTACAATCATCTTAATTTTTTTCCTGTTGGTTCTTATTTCTTAGAGCAGCTATCCATTATTTTCTCAAATGTTCTCTTTTATTATTTATGATTATATTTAAATGAGATTTTGGTTTAAATGAAATTAATAACTGGAAGTGTATTTCCTCAGACTAAAGAATAATTGCTTTGCTTGTCAATGAAAATAGCTTTAGATTACAGATGTTTTTCTCTGAGTGCTCAGGAGGCTGTGACTAAGCAGAGATTCTTCATACTCTATCTTCTGATAGAGAGCCTTCAGATCAGAGAGGGCCTTTATGTTCTGTTTTCCTCATTCTGTCAAAAAAAGTCATTTAGAAAAGCAAACAGAGTGATATGCCAACCGAGTGTTAGTACCGGTACTGTTTCATTTGTCATACCCTTTAGTTATATGTACGAACGTACTCCTGGCTCCACTATCTCAGTCACCAGAATTATTTAATAACTTACATAAAACATTTTTCTTTTTATGTTGTTTGTATTGCATTTATAGAGACAATAGTGCTTCATTGCCCCATTGTGTTTCATTGGTACTATTCTCATCTTTTGTAATTTTTCAAAAATGACTTACGTTTGTAGACTACTAGTCACATATTACTTCATTTCCCAGAATGAGTAGGAGTTTACTGTCATCTTCATTGTATATAAATGTATTAAATTATGGATGCTATTTTAATATAAATATTAGTTTACACACACAAATATATATGTATATACGAATGTGTGTATTTCTTCTGTCATAGACTGGAGGCTTTAGATGGGGATTTCTTTGACCATCCTATTTAAAATGACTCTTTTCTTTTTCACTGAATTCCTGCCTCCCTTCCTCACTTCTTTCTTTGTGCCGTGCACTCCAGTGGTAAACTCCTTTTCCTTGCTTGCTCTCTTGAGCTTGTGAAATGAGTTCAGTTTTGCCCTTCTTTCCATCCAACATCTCTGCTTGGAAATGGCTGCTGTGGGCACCTGACAGCCACAGTTCTTTTCAGCGTGATTTTGCCGCATCCTTACAGACTGTCTCTCTTCCCACCACATGCTATTCATGCGAGACTGCATCAGTATGGAAGTGTTTTATTGATTTGGGCACTGTAGAAAAGTATCGCATAGTAAAACAAAATGTTCTTTTTTAGAATTGAATGAAAAACAAGTCGAGCATCTAAAGAAGACGTCACACTTTGTTTTCCTTATTCCTTTTCCCATTTCCCATTCTAGTTTCAAGGTTTCTTTGTTGTCCATAGTTCACAACTAAAATGTTTTCACACTGTTTTCTTCATTTTTTGTCTCGTCAATGACTCATAAAAGATACTGAGTTGACCCATTCTTTCATATCGTAGTTTTAAAACACTTCCATGGGAGACACCTACAGATATCTTGTTCTCTGTGTCTGTTTCTTCTCTCTTGCTCAGTCTCTCCCCCCCTCCTCTCTCTCTCTCTCTCTCTCTCTCTCTCTCTCTCTCTCTCTCTCTCTCTCTCTCTCTCTCTCTCTCCATAACCAGCATAGCTTGGGTCCTAGAACCCTGGTTAGAGGTGGCGAGAGAATGGAGAATGGACTGGCTCACATACATGTGTACAATAAAACAAGGATCAAATAGGAGTTTTCTAACAGACCACAAACTGGAACCTCATCTTGTATTAAGTATAGCATAGTGAGAGGGGTTAGCTAGCCTGATATATGACTCTGTAGGTGAGCAGTCTCTCAGGCTGTAAACATCTGGGAGGAGGAAGTTGCAGTTGCTAATCTTTGCTCACCCTGACCAGTTGTCCATAAATAATCATATTCAGGCTCAAGAGTATTGTTTGCAATTTCTCTTGAGCCTGGTCCATATGGACAAAGACGCTGACAATTTCCCATGGGTATCAGATCTTGAAGACCTTGCCATGGTTATGGCAACAATTCATATTCACTCATGACTTCTCTCACTCAGGGCTTCCTCTTCTCCCTACAGTCTCTTTTTCTCTGTCTGTCTGGCACGCCCCTCTCTCTCTCTCACACACACACACACAAAGCAACAACATCAAGGATGCCTGTCTGTTCCCCTGCTCAACTGTCTTATTCTTCTTGGCTTAGGTATCAGCCATGTAAGTGTAGAGGTCTTGGAGGTGGCTAAAGTTCATCTGGCTCTGATGCCCATGAGCTTTTCCAAAGACGCAAAATAATTAACTTCACATTTGTAACAGACATAAGTTGTTTACTTTCTTATGTTGCGGGAATTCCTACAGCCAATAAATAGCCTTTTAGATACCATTCCATTTTGGGCATGGTCTGAGATACTATCCGCACAGACAGAAAATGTTCATGGCCCTTTTTTCTGCTGAATTTGCTTCCAGCTTCCAGCGCCCACAGAGGACTGCAGATCTCTAGTCTTACTGTGAGTTTTGTCCCCAAATTAAATAAACCTTTGTTATATTCCATTTTGAGCTATTGTGGACCCCTTTAATAAACCTACATTTTCAGTCATTTTTGAGTGATTTGTTTTGTAGTCACTGTTAGCTAGGAATATGCATTGAATGAGCATGTTTCATTGGTTTGATTCAAACTTCTCTCTCCCAACTTGTGCTCAGGGAGGCCTATCATTTCCCTCTCAGTAACTCAGCTAGCTTAAATTCTTTTAACCTTATTACTTGGAAACGTGTTCATAGGTTTTGGAGTGCATCACAGATGAAACAAAGCTTTGTTAGACTAAGATGTTTTTGTTAAATAGCTTTGAGGAGAAAAACCCAAGAACACAATCCAAATTTTTAAAAAAGGCACACAACTGAATATAGAATTTGTTAAAGTCAGGGGACAAGAGTAAAGCAGCCCAATTTTAATTGACTGATGTACCTTTCTTGCTAGGACTGGTTGTTGATCAAAAGTGATGATTAATTTCTTATACCCATTTCTGCCCTCAATATCCTGATAGAAAACCTATTGATTAGTAGATATGCTTCCTAAAGTATTAAGGTAGAATTGACTGATTCTTTTTCACACAAAAATTTAGGTTTCTGATTCAAGATTCTCTATAAGATTACTTTTCAAGATAAGTAGTAAAGTAATTCACACTTTCTTTGTAACTGCAAAATTCAGCCTGTTCATAATAGAACTAACTGAAAAGAATAGATTTTTTTTCACACGGTTAATCTATAACAACTTACTTGAGTATGAATATTCATGGGTTCTTTGTATATTTTTTTTTTCTTTTTGTAATACATAAAATGTTTAATCATATTAGTGGTATGGAAAACATGCTGTTTTTTGCTTGTATTTATTCACTTGAAAAACAGAATGTAACCACACTGTAATTTTTATATTGCCTGAAAGATTTTCCTGGGATATATGAGTTGTGAGGGAAAGAACAGAGTTTCAGTTAGAAAGAGCTGAAATAAGTTAGGAGGAAAACATCAGGGATGAGAGTAGAAAATGACCAGGAAAATAAAGAATAGAGAATGCAAACGAAGGATAAAGAAAAGCTTTGAGTGTAAATGTTCTCTCCCTTAACCCCCTCAGATAGAAAAGCCTAGTATATGCCGATATCATGGATTTCTTTTGAGTCCTGTGCTCTCTGGAGGCAGCGATAAATACTGTTGTGCTTTATGGACAGGCCTCTGGCTTCTCCCTGTGGCAGCCCCTCTCTCCTGGCCTTTCTGTTCCTTTCCTATTTCCATTTTAGCATTGTTGTTAGTTTCTAGTAACAAATGTCTAAAAACTAAATTTTTATTTATTCTTTTCAGAAGTACAAAGTGGAAAATAAATAATATCACCCTCCAAAGCATCATTAAATATTTCAACTATCCTGCTCACCCTTAAAATCCAGTTATTCATGAACACACACTTCTGCACGCTCCTGTATCTAGTGTTGCTTATACATTATAAGATTTCTTTTTCTCAGCTTAGATCGGCAAAGTGTGGGTACAGAATTCTTGCATAAAATTTAATACTTAAGAGTTCACCCCTCCTTAAACTTATCTCATATGAACTCTGATTCCACTTTTTGAATATGTGTGTGTAGATGATAAGTATTTATGTGCATATACAGTGCATACTCACACCTATCAGGATGCATGTATGCATTTGGTATGTGTCTATGTGTCTGACAGCCTGAGGTTGGCACGTGGAATTTTTCTTAATCACTCTCTGTCTCATGTATTGGGTCAAGGGTCTTCCACTGAACCTGGAGCGCCTTGATACATAAGGTCTAATTAGCCAGCTTGCTCTGGGGACCTGGGTTGCTACCTTCCACATGTTGGAGTTACAGGATAACTGCCATGCACTCCTAGATTTTGTATGTGTTTTGGGATCTAAACTTGGATCCTCATGCTTGCATGGCAAGGACTTTACCCACTGAACAGGTTTTTCTGCCCTGGTTTCAATTTCTTTTTATAAATCATTATTTTTTTACATGAGGGTAATTCTTATATCACTCTGAAACTCAAACAAATAATGCTTTTCTGTTTGAAATGACAATGATCAAGAAATTAGATGGTTTTAGTTGAAATGAGTGAAATGATGACCAATAGTTGAATATTTAGAACCTTAAGGAAGGTTATTTCACTCCTCCATTTAGGGAATGCAAATGGGTGGTTCCTGCTCTGTGTAGTAGACTAACCATTACTAAACAGATCTGATATTGTCAGAATATCTCCAGTAGTGAGGTTATCATGTGATCTGTGTCCTTGAACATCATTTTTAATTACAAAGGAAGAGACAGATATCATCTGGGTCCCGAAAAACATCACTGTAATTAGCTGAAGAAGAAAATCAATGCCTCTCACTCCTGGGTATAGATCAGCAAATTCTCTTCATAATTTCTCAATTCTTAATACCACTCACTTCTCTTTTATAGAAAAAAAAAACAGAAATAAAGATGGAACTCCCAACTGAGCTGCCTCCACACGCCTTTTAATCATTTCTCCACTGCTTTTTCTCTCTTATCTTTGCTTCGTATTAAGTGGAGTCTTGCCTGGGCTGATTATTTCTTTTAGTTTACAATTTACCCAAGGTTGCCTGGCAAAAATAAACTGCTTCATTCCCAAGTTTGATATGTATTTTTAATTACTGCAGAGCCCTCCTCAATGAAGCAGATCTGGGTGCTGGCGAGGAAGCATCTTACTCTTGCCTTAGAGCTGTTTTCACTCATGGAAACAATGACTTGGATTCTGAGAGGATTAACTCTATGGTGCCCATATATAAGTTATTCTCTTTTTACATGATAGTCTCTGTAGTAATCCAGGGCTCTGTACCTCTGTTTTCACTTTTACCTTACTCTCTGCTCATTTATGTTATGAATAACCACCCAACTGCATTACTTCCTCCATTCATTTTGTTCCTGTCTCTTTCAGTAGCATTGTCCCCTGTTGTGGAAGGGTATTCATTGCGGAAGGCCATCCATAGGGTGTCCCTGGGTGCCCATATCATCCCTCGCTTTTTAAGAATATTTTCTTTTAGAGTAAATATCTGCCTATCTTTGTATTGAAATTTCAAAACCCTTATGTCTACTTTGGTAGAACTTTCATATTTTTATTTTATTGTTATGTTGTTTCATCGTAGTAAGATTTAACCCTTCATACTAATAGCATGAATACTGCCATGGGAAAAATATTTTAAGAATTTGGTAACATGACTGTAGGGGCAGACAAGACTTCATTCATTTGGTCAGGTGGGATACCTTGCTGAAAATTCAGAGAACAATTTATGTTGCAACCTGGAGCCAGTTCTACAGTAGAGCAATTGGAAATACAGGCATTTCATTTTTTTCTTACTATTCTTTGTGTGCACAGCACTCAGCCTTGCCTGCAGCTCTGGACTTAGAGCAATCATTTTAAAATAAAACACATGTACATTTAAGTAGTATATAAATATATATGTATAATTTACAAAGCTCCATGATATATTTTTAGCCTTGAGCTCTCTATTGATTTAAGTATTAATACAAAATGACATTGAATCTACTTAAATTTTTATTCGAATCATACTTTTCTGATTTAACCAGGAATTAATAAAGATATGGAATATCTTTTTGTTTTTTTTTTCCTCTCTTGTTTAAAAACTGCATCATTACTTAGGACTTTCTCCAGAAACCTTATTAGTGTTTGATTTTTTTTTTGTGATCTCTAAAGCCTGGTTTCATCTTTTAATATATATCATTTCCTGACAGCTGATGAGAAAGACTAAAATCAGTACTCAACTATGTCCTTGGTACTGGGCCACCTGGTTTGAAGTTAGTAAGTCCTGAGAGCCTGCTCAGCATTCTACATAGACATACCACATGGAACAATTCAAAGGGTTAAAAGAATAGAAAGTAGAAACTGAAATATTTTAGATATGTGGCTATCAAGACAGTAAAGGGATAGACAGAATGGGATGGTATAAAATAGTTAAATGTCTACAGTCAGGTGACTGGGATCTGGACTTCCTTGATAGAAACTGGGTGATCTGAATATGGTGACTTATCTTTCTGAATTGCCCTTTCTTCATTGAGAAATAATGTGATTATTTTCTCTCCCAGGTTGTAAAACTAAGCTATAATAAATATCACTTTATTTTCTTATGTCTAACACCTACTTAAACCTAAAATTACAACCATAGTTTTGTTTTCCATTTTATTTATACCCACATAGTATATCACTTGGTTTAAATTTGTCCTGTTTCAATATTTGCACAGTCAAACCACAGGCCCATAATTTTATATAATCCTTTCTTCTATTGAACAATTTTATAAAATCTTATACTTCTGAATTTACCCTGTTATCTTGCTTCTTAGCTTGGTCACTCATTTTGGCATTAGTACTATTTTTCAAAAAATAAAATTTTCATTTTCTTTAATGTGGCAGTAGCTAACTCTGGGAAGGACAAAAGTGAAAACTGGCATATTGGTTCTGCCAGGACGGACAGTCTAAGAAGAAGTCTTGTCATACCTCTCCTGCTACTCATGGAGGGGTAGAGACTACAATAAATTGGCCTAAGGAGCTAGAAGCCTATGGTAGGCCATGATTTGCTTAATAGAAAACTCGGATTCAGTCTTGTGGATTACTGAGACTCTGGTATATCTAACAGTATGCAGAGAGAGCAAATACACAAACCTGACTGATGACTAAACAACGTGAATACGTGAGACACAGAGGAGAATGCCGATCTCACATGAAGGATGATTATTGTTTCTGACATTTGTCATAAAGATGTGATGAGATAGTGATAGGTTAGAAATGTGTCAGTGAGTTCCAGGCTGGTTAACATTTTCCCTCTAAGACAATTCCTTGCATATAGTTGTACTTGGATCAGAAAATTCCTACCTAAAAATATATTGGTAAATGATAAAATTTGTGGGTCAAATGTCAGTATCAATTAACATATTACAAAGTGCTCTGTAGTATCATGACTGATTTATTTTATTGAGTTTCTACATATCTATTAGGACTATCCTCATTTGGGTGTTTTATAGCTGAAAACACAATTAAGATCTATTTATAATGTCTGTCCAGATAACATATTTGCAGATAATAGTCACAGGACTTGCTCTGTCAAGGCATCTTTTGATAAAAACTGCATAATTTTATACATAGTGTACATGTGTAATGTCTCTTACTGAGGCACCTGGGAGATGTTTGCACATTGTTTAGCAAGTTGTGGGGATCAGAGGAGGATGAGGGGTGTTCTAAAGGTCAGATGGGATTGTTTCAGAAAACTTAGGGCTTTTTTTAAACATTCTATAAGACAAGAAATTTCTTATTGTTGGTGACCCAAGTCTTATTGAAGATTGTAGGACATTGAAGGATAACACACTTATGACACTGATCTTATATTTTTATTCACAGAAATAAGCTGTTTGGGGAATAAATTCACTAGAGATTGCAAAAATCTGTGCATACAGGAACCTAGAGAACTAAATAGACAAGTTATCAGTTTATGGCCACATTTGAAACATTTGCACATAAGTTAAGGGCATGAATTCTTAATCTAACTACAGTTTGCACTGTTTTAAATGGTTACTCTGTGCTACTTCACTGAATGTCCTTGAGTATGTAACTGCTAAAGTTCATAGTTAGAAAAGTTTAGACAAATGTGAGGTGAATTGATCAAGAAGTGAGGAGAAGCAAGTGTTACAAAAGGGTATGGGAAGGACAGAACATTCTAGCCTCTAAAAACATTGATAGATGACAAAGCAGGTGATCAATACTAGGCCTGGAAGTAATTTTTCTTCTTTATTTTTATCAATATTGTTGTAAAGGACATGGAGGAAAACCATTCATTAGAATAACTAGGCTGGAGTACTACCCTTCTTCAAACTTAAAAAAAGGGGGGGGTTATTTATTAAATTTTTATTAATGCATGTGTGCCTATGTGAGTTATATATAATACATGCATGCCAGTGCCAACAGAGTTGGAAGAGAGACTCAGGTCCACTGGAACTGGATTTATAAACAGTTTTGAGAACTGAACCAAGGTTTTCTGCTAGAGTAGCAAGTTCTAACTGCTGAAACATCTCTCAAGTCCTGATTTCTTCAGTTTCTACTTTACTATTAAACAGTTTAAATATATTACTTAGTTTTTTTAAACTACAAAATTTATATCTTAAAATCTACTTGGAGATCATGTATCCCCAGCTGGTAGATGATGCTAATTTGGAAGGAAAGGTTCTATGTCAATTGGTTTGCTCAATGATTAGATGGTGAATCAAAGACATGTATCCAACCAGCCCACAAGGGAACAAGTAAACAGTGAGCTATATCATATCCCCTGGCTGCCTTAAAAATCATAAACATGTCTAGTATGTTTCTAATTTGATTTATATGGATAAAACTCAAATACTAGACTTTGTGATAGAATGCATAAAGTATAGAAAAGACTCAGCTGAATAAAAAAATCATTCAACCTTAGTATTCATCACTTTCTAATTTATTTCAATATTAAAATTATTTTCCAAGGGTTGAATCTAAGCTAAAATAGGAAATTAAAAATATGACTAATGATATTAATATAATTAAGTAATATCTGATTCTTATTCACATATTCATAAGGTTTAGAGATTTTTCACTGTGAAATACTGTAGTAAAAAATGCTGGAGTGCTCATCAAGTCTCCTGTGACCTATGTTGCAACTTATCTCCCAAGCCCCATCATTTTTTACTTTTCAGAACCCTTCACTATTTCTTCTTTTATTTAGACCATTGATTTTTACTTAAGGACTTTCTCTCCTCGTCCCAAATAATACAGTTTATTATGTTATTAATCCTTATGGTCTTAGGTGACATATAACATTGACAACCAGAAGGTTAAATTGCTTCCTTAATACTGCTTTTTTGAATTTTTCAAAAAAAATGAATTTCAAAGAAGTTCACTTTATAGTTTGATTTAGTCATTGACTAGATAGGATTTTGATTTTATTCTACTTTGATGATTACGTGTATGAATTGATGCTGTGAAATTGGAATTTCCCTTCCTTGAATAGGCTCAATATTCAATGGCAAGGCAATTATTATGATACGTTTAACTTGACACAGATGAGGTGCCCTCAGCATTGCACATGCTTTTGTAAAGCATGAAATTGTACCTGCATTCGTTATCTTGCTCTATGTACTTGACTTTCTAAAGATACTCAAAGACACGACACAAGTGAAATAAAATCTTGTTTCAGTTCAACCATTATCAGGATAATTTCTAATCAGATTTCATTTGCAGTTGTGTAACACGATGATATGCATTAAACTGATACTTTATAAGAGAAAGAATTTAAATAATGATTATACCAAAATCTGGCAATGATTGAAAAACCTGAATTGATCAGTGTTCATCTTTTCTAAGGCTCATAGCCTTGTGAGGTGGGCAATTACTACCATTTTTATATCCAGCAGCAGGTTTGTAGACTGATAAGTTAAGAAATTTGTCAAAGGATAGGCAAGATAGCTTAGTAGGTACAGGTACTTGCTGTCAAAACTGATGACCTGAGCTTAATTTCCAGAATCCACATTATGGAAGGAAAAAAACCAACTCCCCAAAGTTGTGTTCTGACCTCCACAAGTGCATCTAGATACATGCACAGTCACACACCTCTTACACAAGTAAATTAATGAATAAATGTAAAAGCATTCCTAAAAGGCAACAGTGGTGATATTTTGTTTGTGCTCTAACAGATGAAGTTTGTCTTGAGATCAGAGAGTGGAGCTAGGCACTAGTTAGCCATGGAGGACAGGGAGTGGTGGCACTCATCTTTAATTCAAACACTTGGGAGACAATAAATGAAGACATGAGTGCCCTCTGACCTCCACATGAAATACAAGGGGCTCAGATGCTCAGCCCAGAGTGCACCTGGGGTGAGTGGGGCTTATAGAAATTTACAGAGTGCACTTTGAAGAGTGGAGAGTACAGAAGTGGCACTAAAATAGCTTTTTCTAGAAGTTTCCATGTTAAGGAAGCATTTGTTAAATACTATACAAGGCTTCAGGTAAATTATATAATTTTTAAATCATTTCTACAGGGTAAGTTTTAACACATTCCTATTTTATATGTAAGGGCCGAGCCTCAAAGTGAGAAAACTCCTTTAATATTATAGTTATGAGAAAGAGAACCTGGGTATGATTTAGTGTATTTAATGTGGGGTTTAGAGATAATCACACACACACACACACACACACACACACACACACACATATATATATATATTTGAACATATACCCACATGTACACAATACATACATGCATATATTTAAACCTGGTGTTTCTCAGATGGTTAGGAATCTTCATGAGACCTCTTTATTAGAAAAACATATGTATGTCCATAAACATACATGTACACATACACACACATGCATATATATGCTTACACTCTCTAAGAATTGTCTCACACTATTGTGGAAGCTAGGAATTTCTATATCTATCATCAACAAGTTGGAGAACCAGGAAGGGTGGTATGTCTCTGGGAAGGAAGATGAATTTGCAATCCCTTTATCATTTATTTTTTCAGAGTTGAATCCTGAATGATCAGAAGGTAGCCATCCTATTACTACCCTAGGGGTCAGTGGGGGTGGTCCCTTTTCCTTAGTCTATTCATTAATATTTTAATCTCTTTTTGGAATATTCCCATAGGCACATTCAGAAATATTTGACCTATTTTTTTGGTATCTGTGATCTCAGTCAAGTAGGCACACAGGTTCAACTATTGAGATTCTCTGAGGGTGAGTACACAGTGAAGAATTAATGTCTTTAAATTTTATCAATAAAAAAATCAGGAGTCAGATATCAGGCTAAAAACCTGAAAGATCAGAGAAGCAGGAAGCAGGTCCCAGTCCCTTCTGACTTCTACCATTCTTCGTCTAAAAGGGCAGAGAGATTCTCTCTCAGTTCTGTCTTACTACTACTTCCTGTCTCCTCTCTGTCTACAGTCCTCCAAACCTCTATGGTCAGTTATGGCTTCCTCTGCCCTTTGACTCCAGGCAAGTTTTATTTGTGAGAACACAATCAAAATATGACACACCAACAAGGTGGTATGAAAAACACAGGCTTGTTCTTGAGGTCTCAGTAGTCCTCATTGTCCACTATGTTCAGCAAGACCGGTTTTAACCCGCAATGGGTTTTTGATCCTACTGTGCCTATTGGTTTCGTGGGAGCCTAGGCAGTTTCGTGGATGCTCACCTTACTAGACTGGATGGAGGTGGGTGGCCCTTGGACTTCCCACAGGGCAGGGAACCCTGACTGCTCTTTGGGCTGACGAGGGAGGGGGA
>NW_026067909.1:34202109-34288311 GCF_014885135.2 Alexandromys fortis | reverse complement strand
AAAAATTAAAAAAAAAAAAAAAACAAAGGCTTGGAAACCAGAAGCCTGATGCTTTCTAGCTGTGGAGCTCAGATAAGCAAATGGAAATTTATCTCATCTTCCTCACTTTCAAATGTTTACCTTTTAAAGAGGAATAAATTAGTTAAAGAAGTAAAGTCATATGTGTAGCTACTGACTGATAGTGATAATCTAATAAATATTAGCTGTGACTATATTAGGGAACAAACATTGGGCAAAAAGGAGAGTCTGTTAGTGCCTCTGTTGTCCTTATCGGAATGTGAGTTAATTATCTAACAGGCAAGGTTAGCCTTCTTTCTAAATTGCATTAGTTTCCTTACATGAGCCTTGGCCAAATCAGTCTTTAGTAAAAGACACACGATTTCTGTTAAAGATATTGTCTCGTCTTTAGAGTCACTCTGATGTCAGATTTATATTTCTAATGCTTCATTTCCCCCTAGTTTTTCTGAAAATTCTCCTTAATATTAACAACATAAATTCTCAAATGCAAAGTTAGGTCTTCACAGTCAGGTGGCCCTACTTTGTCTTAAGTAGCCTCTACAGGTTCGGCTCTTGATGATACAGGCCCTTCAGTGGAAAAACAGTGGAAGTTAGAAGCACACCTGTACATTTAAGCCCTCCACAGTGACCTGAAGGCATATACTTCTATGCTGATGTTTCTCTCTCCTGCACATTATGTGTCCAGTTTGGACAAATGGGGTTTAGAAACCAAGAGGAAAAATACCAAAAAAAAAAAATCAAGATTTATAAAGCATGTTGGAGACACATGATTGATTAAACAATGTCTGGGAAAAGGGGTTGAAAATCAATACTCAGGAGAGAAATTCCCACTTACTTGACAAAAACATGGGAGCAATATTGGGAAGAGAAGTTTCTGAGAAAGATGATTGGACAATAACCACAGACATGAGCAGAGCAGAGCTATACAATTACAGATTGTTGTGTTCTGCCAACATCCATGGTGCCTGGATGAACTAATTCACAAAGGAGGAAGTATGCCAGCCATACAGATGGTGGCCGCCACACAAAGTGCTGCTATCCAAAGTCACCCAGGAAAGCAGGACTGAGACTTAGCCTCGCTGCCCTGGGCTGATAAGAAACCACAAAACCACAGTTACATTGTTTTAATTTTTTTCCCTACAACTTTTACATTTCAGCATATTGTAGAGTTAACACATAACATTGCTAGCACAGGCAGGACTAGAAACTGGGATATTCCTCTGGTTGTCAGGCTGATGGCGGACATGTGACCAGCACCAAATCTTGTCTGAAAACATATGGGGATTATAGGGAGCCTGTTTTCTGAGGGCTGTGATGCCCCACACAGACACACTAGACACGTGACTGAGATCTTTGTTTCTAGGCTTTGCAAGATTAATGCCCTGTTGAGATTTGCTGCTTGACAGAGAAGCAGACCCCAGCAGGGAAAACCAGAATAAAAATTACATATGAGACAAAGTATTTGGAGCCTTCCTCAAGGGATGCAGAGATGATATCCATCTCATATGCCAGGGGAATTCACTTAGAAGATAAAATATTGAGCAAACTGCATTGAGGAAAAAAATCATTCTCCACCAAGAAAAGAAAAATATGACATGTGTCATAAAGAGTTTTATAAAGGTGGCACTTGGCTTTGAAAGGAGGAAATTACAAGGAAGAGACCCAAACCCAAGAGTTGGGGCGGGGAATGAGTTAGTGGGGAGAGAAGTTGGTGGAAGAAATATTTGGAAGGAGATAAGGGAAAGGCAACTTGGCAAAGAAGCAAAGCAAGAAAAAAAACAAACAAAAAAACCCCACATTCCTACACTAAGACAACTCCTAACAAGCTCTGGAGGAAAAAGGGAGTCTCCTAAATAATAGTTTTTTTTTTTTAAATAAATAAAAAGGGCTGCTTTGAGAACATGAAGTAATGGATTAAGTGGCTGAAGTTGAAGCTGAGCAGTGCCTCAGTTTCACTAACATTCCCTTGTTGTGGTTGCTACTAAGCCTGATGTTATTTCTCTGTCTTACACAATTACAGTTTAACAGATGGACCTGGGAGAGGATTTCATGGTAATTTGTAAGGGAGTGTGTGATAAACTAGGCTTACAGACTTACTTAAGGTGTGTGATAGCAGAAAAAAAGGTAAGCTTCTGGTGAAGAGGATTTTCTAAATAAATTGAGCTTTTCTGTTTTTAATTTTCAGTATACCTGTTTGAAACGTATGACTCCATTTAGACTGAAGGAAACAGTTTGCAAAGGGACACAAGAAAGATGGAACTGGGATGGTACCTCATTTAAGTAACTTAGGGAGGTCTAGTCATCCCTGCAGAGTCTGTTGTTGTTGGAAAACATCATGTTAGCATGCTGTAACTCAGAATAAGCTTCTTCCCTCCTCTTTAACATCACCAAACAAAAGTAACTCAAGTGAGGAAAGTAAGACTTTGTGAGGCGTGTATTAAACACTTCATCGAGAAACCTTTCTCTCTCTTTTTTTTCTTTTTCTTTTTTTCTTTTTTTTCTTTTTTTATTGAGAATAAGAAAAAAAAAGTTTCCGCCTCCTCCCAGCCTCCCATTTCCCTCCCCCTCCCCCCTCTCTTCTCTCCCTCCCCCTCTCTTCTCCCCCTCCCCCCACTCCTCTCCCCCTCCCTCTCCTATCCAAAGAGCAGTCATGGTTTCCTGCCCTGTGGAAAGTCCAAGGTCCTCCCCCCTCCGTCCATGTCTAGGAAGGTTAACATCCAAACTGGCTAGGCTCCCATCAAGCCAGAACATGAAGTAGGATCAAAACCCCTTGCCATTGACCTTGGCTTCTCATCAGTCCTCATTGTTCGCCATGATCAGAGAGTCCGGTTTTATCCCATGCTGTTTCAGTCACAGTCCAGCTGGCTTTGGTGAGCTCCCAATAGATCAGCCCCACTGTCTCAGTGGGTGGGTGCACCCCCCGTGGTCCTGACATCCTTGCTCATGTTCTCCCTCCATCTGCTTCTCATTGGGACCTTGGGAGCTCAGTCCAGTGCTCCAGTGTGGGTCTCTGTCTCTATCTCCATCCATCACCAGATGAAGGTTCTATGGTGATATGAAAGATATTCGTCAGTATTGCTATAGGATAGGGCCAGTTCAGGTTCCCTATCCTCAGCTTCCCAAGGGATTAACTGGGGACATCGCCTTGGGCTCCTGGGAGCCACTCAAGGTTCAAGTCTCTTGCCAACACTAAGGTGGCTCTTTCAACTAAGATATGTGCTTCCCTGCTCCCCTATCCAACCTTCCTTTATCCCAATCTTCATGTTTCCCCAAGTTCCCCCAATCCTCCCCTTCTTACTTTTCTCTCCCTGTCCCCCCTTATCCCCACCCCACCCCCAAGATCCCAATTTTGTCCCTGGCAATTTTATCTACTTCCCTTAGGCAAGAGGATAACTATATGTTTTTTCTTGGGTTCACCTTCTTCTTTAGCTTCGTTAGGTTCACCAGGTATACACTCCGTGACCTTTATTTATGGCTAGAAACCAATTATGAGTGAATACATCCCATGTTCATCTTTTTGGGTCTGGGTTACCTCGCTCAGGATAGTGTTTTCTATTTCCATCCATTTGCATGCAAAATTCGAGAAGTCATTGTTTTTTACCGCAGCATAATACTCTAATGTGTATATATTCCACACTTTCTTCATCCATTCTTCCATTGAAGGGCATCTAGGTTGTTTCCAGGTTCTGGCTATTACAAATAATGCTGCTATGAACATAGTTGAACAAATGCTTTTGTCATATGATAGGGCATCTCTTGGGTATATTCCCAAGAGTGGTATTGCTGGGTCCAGGGGTAGGTTGATCCCGAATTTCCTGAGAAACCGAAACACTGATTTCCAAAGTGGTTGCACAAGATTGCATTCCCACCAGCAATGGATGAGGGTACCCCTTCCTCCACAGCCTCTCCAGCAAAGGCTATCATCGGTGCTTTTGATTTTAGCCATTCTGACAGGTGTGAGATGATATCTCAAAGTTGTTTTGATTTGCATTTCCCTGATTGCTAATGAGGTTGAGCATGACCTTAGGTGTCTTTTGGCCATTTGAACTTCTTCTTTTGAGAATTCTCTGTTCAGTTCAGTGCCCCATTTTTTAATTGGGTTAATTAGCATTTTAGAGTCTAGTTTCTTGAGTTCTCTATATATTTTGGAGATCAGACCTTTGTCTGTTGCGGGGTTGGTGAAGATCTTCTCCCAGTCAGTAGGTTGCCTTTTTGTCTTAGTGACAGTGTCCTTTGCTTTACAGAAGCTTCTCAGCTTTAGTAGGTCCCATTTATTCAATGTTGTCCTTAGTGTCTGTGCTGCTGGGGTTATACTTAAGAAGCGATCTCCTGTGCCCATCTGTTGTAGGGTACTTCCCACTTTCTCTTCTATCAGGTTCAGTGTGTTCGGACTGATATTGAGGTCTTTGATCCATTTGGACTTGAGTTTTGTGCAAGGTGATAGATATGGGTCTAATTTCAATCTTCTACAGGTTGACATCCAGTTGTGCCAGCACCATTTGTTGAAGATGCTTTCTTTCTTCCATTGTATACTTTTAGCTCCTTTGTCGAAAATGAGGTGTTCATAGGTTTGGGGATTAAATTCCGGGTCTTCTATGCGATTCCATTGGTCGACTTCTCTGTTTTTATGCCAATACCACACTGTTTTCATTACTGTAGCTCTGTGATAGAGTTTGAAGTCAGGGATGGTAATGCCTCCAGAAGATCCTTTATTGTATAGGATTGTTTTGGCTATCCTGGGTTTTTTATTTTTCCATATAAAATTGATTATTGTCCTCTCAAGATCCGTGAAGAATTTTGATGGGACCTTGATAGGAATTGCATTGAATCTATAAATTGCCTTTGGTAGAATTGCCATTTTTACTATGTTGATCCTCCCAATCCAAGAGCAAGGGAGGTCCTTCCATTTTCTGATATCCTCATCAATTTCTTTCTTCAATGCTTTAAAGTTCTTGTCAAATAGATCTTTTACTTCCTTGGTTAGAGTTACCCCGAGATATTTTATGCTGTTTGTGGCTATTGTGAAAGGTGAAGCTTCTCTGATTTCCCTCTCTGCTTCCATATCCTTTGTGTATAAGAGGGCGACTGATTTTTTGGAGTTGATCTTGTATCCTGCCACATTACTAAAGGTATTTATCAGCTGTAAAAGTTTCTTGGTGGAGTTTTGAGGGTCACTTATGTACACTATCATATCATCTGCAAATAACGAAAGTTTAACTTCTTCCTTTCCAAGTCAAATCCCCTTGATCCCCTTATGTTGTCTTATTGCTATTGCTAGAACTTCAAGCACTATGTTGAAGAGGTATGGCGAGAGTGGGTTTCTGAGTTTAGTGTTCCTGAGTTTAGTGGGATGGCTTTGAGTTTCTCTCCGTTTAATTTGATGTTAGCTGTCGGCTTGCTGTATATAGCTTTTATTATATTTAGGTATGACCCTTGTATCCCTAGTCTCTCCAAGACTTTTATCATAAAGGGATGTTGAATTTTGTCAAATACTTTTTCAGCATCTAATGAAATGATCATATGGTTTTTTTCTTTCAGCTTATTTATATGATGGATTACATTGATAGATTTTCGTATGTTGAACCAGCCCTGCATCTCTGGGATGAAGCCTACTTGATCATAATGGATAATTTTTCTAATGTGTTCTTGGATTCGGTTTGCCAGTATTTTGTTGAGGATTTTTGCGTCGATGTTCATGAGTGAGATTGGCCTGTAATTCTCTTTCTTGGTTGAGTCTTTGTGTGGTTTTGGTATCAGAGTGACTGTAGCTTCATAAAAGGAATTTGGCAATGACTCTTCTGCTTCTATATTGTGAAATACATTAAGGAGTATAGGTATTAGGTCTTCTTGGAAGTTCTGGTAGAATTTCGCATTGAAACCATCAGGTCCTGGGCTTTTTTTGGTAGGGAGGTTTTTGATAACAGCTTCTAGTTCTTCGTGACTAACAGGTCTATTTAGGTTGTTCACCTGGTCCTGGTTTAACTTTGGTATATGGTATTTATCTAAAAACGTGTCCATTTCTTTTACATTTTCCAGTTTTGTGCCATACAGGCCTTTGTAGTAAGATCTAATGATTCTTTGAATTTCCTCTGTGTCTGTGGTTATGTCCCCCTTTTCATTTCTGATCTTATTAATTTGCATATTCACTCTCTGGCGTTTTATTAGTTTGGATAGAGGTTTATCAATCTTGTTGATTTTCTCCAGGAACCAGCTTTTTGTTTCATTGATTCTTTGGATTGTTTTCTGTGTTTCTATTTTGTTGATTTCAGCCCTCAGTTTGATTATTTCCAGTCTTCTACTCCTCCTAGGTGAGTCTGCTTCTTTTTTTTCTAGAGCTTTCAGGTGGGCTGTTAAGTCTCCAATGTGTGCCTTCTCTGTTTTCTTTAAGTGGGCACTTAGTGCTATGAACTTTCCTCTCAGGACTGCTTTCATAGTGTCCCATAAGTTTGAGTAGGTTGTTTCTTTATTTTCATTGAATTCAAGGAAGACTTTAATTTCTTTCTTTATTTCTTCCTTGATCCAGGTGTGGTTCAGTAGTTGACTGTTCAGTTTCCATGAGTTTGTAGGCTTTCTGGGGGTAGGGTTGTTGTTGAATTCTAACTTTAATCCATGGTGATCTGATAAGATACAGGTGGTTACTAATATGTTTTTGTACCTGTGGAAGTTTGCTTTGTTACCGAGTATGTGGTCAATTTTCGAGAAGGTTCCATGAGCTGCAGAGAAGAAGGTATATTCTTTCCGATTTGGGTGGAATATTCTATAGATGTCTGTCAAGTCCAATTGATTCATTACCTCCATTAATTCTCTTAGTTCTCTGTTAGGTTTCTGTCTGATTGACCTGTCCATTGGTGAGAGAGGAGTGTTGAAGTCTCCCACTATTAGTGTGTGCGGTTTGATGGCTGCCTTGAGTTTTAGTAATGTTTCTTTTACGTATGTGGGTGCTTTTATATTAGGGGCGTAGATATTCAGGATTGAGACTTCCTCTTGATGAATTGATCCTGTTATGAGTATAAAATGTCCCTCTCCATCTCTTCTGATTGATTTAAGTTTGAAGTCAAGTTTGTTAGAAATTAGTATGGCCACACCTGCTTGTTTCTTAGGTCCATTTGCTTGATAAGCCTTTTCCCAGCCCTTTACTCTGAGTAGGTGCCTGTCTCTGTGTTTGAGGTGTGTTTCTTGTAAACAGCAGAATGTTGGATCCTGATTTCGTATCCAATCTCTTAGCCTGTGCCTTTTTATAGGTGAGTTGAGCCCATTGACATTAAGTGATATTAATGACCAGGGGATGTTAACTCCGGTCACTTCTTTAGTAGTAGAGTTCGTGTGCGTCCCTTCTTTGAGTTGCGCTGGTGACGGGTCTCTAGATGTCTGAGTTATTGTGGTCATTGTTGGACTCCTTGGTTAGAGATTTTCCTTCTATTACTTTCTGTAAGGCTGGGTTTGTGGCTACGTATTGTTTAAATTTGTTTTTATCCTGGAAAATTTTGTTTTCTCCATTTATGGTGAATGAAAGCTTGGCTGGGTATAGTA
The DNA here is from genome assembly GCF_014885135.2 of Alexandromys fortis. Lineage (NCBI taxonomy): Eukaryota > Metazoa > Chordata > Mammalia > Rodentia > Cricetidae > Alexandromys > Alexandromys fortis. Next base: position 34,280,763 of record NW_026067909.1, on the reverse strand, counting down.
GTCTGGGCTTGCATCCATGGTCTCTTAGTTTTTGCAGTACATCTATCCAGGACCTTCTGGCTTTCATGGTTTCCATAGAGAAGTCAGGTGTAAGTCTGATAGGTTTACCTTTGTAAGTAACTTGGCCTTTTTCCTTTGCGGCTCTTAATATTCTTTCTTTATTCTGTATGTTTTGTGTTTTGATTATTATATGGCGAGGGGATGTTTTTTTTTTTTTTTTTTTTCCAGCCTATTCGGTGTTCTGTATGCTTCTTGAACCTTCATAGGTACATCTTTCTTTAGGTTGGGAAAGTTTTCTTCTATAATTTTATTAAATATATTTTCTGGGCCGTTGAGTTGCACCTCTTCTCCTTCTTCTACTCCAATTATTCTTAGGTTTGGTCTTTTTATTGTGTCCCATATTTCCTGAATGTTTTGTGATGAGAATTTGTTGGTTTTGCTGTTTTCTTTGATCAGTGTGTTTATTTTCTCTATGGTATCTTCAGTATCTGATATTCTTTCTTCTATCTCTTGTATTCTGTTGGTAGTACTTGTCTCTGTAGTTCCTGTTCGTTTACCCAGATTTTCCATCTCCAATCTTCCCTCGGTTTGTGTTTTCTTCATTACTTCCATTTCATTCTTCAAGTCTTGAACTGCTTCCCGTACCTGTCTGATTGCTTTTTCATGTTTCTCTTGATTTTCTTGGGTATCTTTAAGCGATTTATTCATTTCCTCTACCTTTTTGTTTGTAATCTCTAATTGTTTATGGCAGTTTTTCACCTCCTGCTTAAGGTCTTCTATTATTTTCATATAATTCACTTTTGAGTCGATTTCTTCTAATTCTTCTGGAGTAGGGTGTACAATTCTTCTTATTTCGGGATCCCTTGATTCTGGTGAAGTCATGTTGCCTTTCAGGTTGTTGGAGGAAGTCTTGCATTGGCGCCTTCCCATCTCCTCCTTCAAATGGAGCCAGGAGAGGCCTGGTGTCTTGGTCCAGACTTTGCTGTGAATGAGTCTCTGGGTGTATCTTTTCAGTGTAGAAGCAGGGACCGTCCCGTTGAGCTGGAACTCCCCAGCACCCAAACATGGACTACCGTCCAGATGGAACTCCTCAGGACCGCTCTGGGTTGGTTGTGGATGCAAGCCTGATGTCTCTCCTGGTGCGGGGTTCGGATCTCCTTGCTGCTTGGGTGACTTGTAATCAAAGGACCTACCTAGCTCGCTGCAGGCAGGCTAGCGGGGACAAAGGAGCTAGCACCCTCCCGTTTGCCCTGCCGATTCGGATTCGGTCCTAGAGCCCGAACAGGCTGGGCTGGGAGATGTTATGTGGTCAAAGAGGGAAGGGAGTCAGACGGAGGGGGGGGTAGGGTTGTGGATGCAAGCTGGGTGGGATAGAAAGAGAGAGGAAGTATCGGGCAGAGTAGCCCCTGAGGATGACCAGGAAGTGTAGGAGGGGTGTCTGAGTTCCCTGTCCTGGGCTGCTGCCGCGGTCAGAAACTCACTCACCCCAGTGATGTCTCTCCTGGTGCCTCTCTCTCTCTCTTTTTTAACCAATCTTTGTCTCTGATGGAAATTGGTTCATATATATTATTTACCTTTACCTCAGTGTGTAATTCAGATTACCTATTTATTTTATCCATATCTCCAACATCATTGAGCCCTCACTTTCCTAAAATGATTATTTCAAGCACACCTCACTGAGACTGATTCCCACGTTGTTAAGTGACAACTGAGAAAGCAAACTGAGGAATTAAAGGCCCTTACTCTGATGATAGGCCATCAGACCTGCTCCAGTCCTCAGGTGAATACTGCAGCCCCAAGTGTAGAGGTGTGCACACAGATATGCAGATAGGGCCTTGTTTACAGTAACAAACTGGTAACTGGAGGACATTAAGCCATATAATTAATATATAATTTAAAATTTAAATTCATCTCTGGGGCTATGCACACACTCAGGTACACAGCACGTGTATAAAAGTATTCATGTGGAGATCAAAGGAGAAATCTCAGCACTCACTTCTTCCCTTCCCCTTTAGAGATGAGATCTTCAAACACGGTCACAAGTCCCTCACCTACTTAATCTTATCAGGCACCTCAGTAGTATATTTTATGACATTTCATTATAGAAACTTCTATATTTTCATTCTTTTCATATCTGTATTCTTCTATGACTTTAAGATTCTAGGTCTTTGCTAGCAATCCCTGCATCTGCCTTTTCTAGAAGTTTTGATGCATCTATGTTCAGTGTCTAACATCAATCAGATAGGAAGTGAGAGGTGGATATTGGAACTGTATCAAACTTCTTGACCACAAGCCCAGACGTATTAGACTTCCAATGCTTTTTTTTAAATGCTGACTAATAATGCTTTACTATTTAGATTTTTGTTGCAAACAAGTCTATTGTAGAAGAAAAGTATTAACAATTAGAATTTGCAGTTATGAAACTCTAAATTTTAGAAGAAAGACGAGGAGAGGTAGCTAATATCTCAACATGTTTCTATGAGGAGATCTCTTGATGGAGAAGTTTTGGATTTTGAGTATAACATAATTTGTCTTAATAACAAATTTGGATTGTGTGATGTATGTATAAAGTGTGCATGGAAATATAAGATCTATGTTGAATTCAAAACAATAAAAAGCGATATATTTCAAAAGTGACCAGAAATTATTAACAAATACAAATTGTTTTGGAAAAATTTTATGTGTATCTGTGTGTTAGTGTGTGTATAACAAATATGTTCTGTTGCCTACAAAGGCCAGAACAGGGTGTTGGATCCCTGGAGCCAGAGTTACAGGCAACTGTGACACGAGAGCAGGGAACTGAACTTGTATATCCTGGAAGAGCACCATGAGTTCTTAACTGCTGAGTCATCTCTCTAGTCCCATACCCCCAAATTAAATGTATTTGGCTTGAAATGTAGTGATATTTCATTTGTTTTTTTAATAAATAGGGTTCAACCTGAAAATAAAAAAGGCAAAATAGCCAGTCACTGGCTCTTATCTCTGTAATGCAGGAGTCCCCTCTGTGTGCTGTGATTAGCATTAATGAATAAAGAAACTGCTTTGGACCTACAAAAGGGCAGTACTTAGGTAGGTGGGGAAAATTAAATGGAATGCTGGGAGGAAGAAGGCAGAGTCAGAGAGATGCCATGGACCTGCCGCCAGAGATAGATGTGCTGAAACTTTGCTGGTAGACCATGACCTCGTGGTGATATACAGATTAATATAAATGGGTTAAATTAAGTTGTAAGAATTACCCAATAAGAACCTAAAGCTAATGGGCCAAGCAGTGATTTAATTAATACAGTTTCTGTGTGATTATTTTGGGTCTAAGCTAGCAGGGTGGCTGGGAATAACAAGAGCCCCCTTCTTCCTACATCTCTACCTCTGTCTGAAATGGTAATTCTGCCTTTTGAAACTTCAGAATGAGACTGTGTCTGGGAGTTGTCTCCTTCTATCTTTTACTTTTCTCTAAGGCTGGGGTTAAAGGCGTGCACCACTACTACCTGGTTTTTATGGCAAACTAGTGTGGCTAATGGGATTAAAGGTGTGTGTAAGCATTGCCTTGCCCATAAGGCTGACCAGTGGGGCTATTTTACTCTCTGATTTTCAGACAAGAATTGTTTATTAAAATAAATACTTCAGACTTCTAGTCTGAAGATTTCAAAGAGGTAAGAACTCTCTAGTGGTTTGACTGTTTGTGCTTTTCTGGTCATCAGGTTGAACCCCAATATCTGTCTCTGGGTTTTTATTATTTGTGCTACATGGAAATAATGTTTTGTAGGAGAAAATCAGAAAAGACATATATTGGCTGGGCTATTTATCATTTTTTAAATAATAAGTAAAGATAATGAGGCAAAGTAGCCATATTTTGCTTTCAAGGTCGTGACAGAAATACACATTCAGACTCCAATATCAATAACTATTTATGAAGAATAATATATTTAGGGAAAAGAATAATCATAATGGGATAGAACCCACTATCATCCTAGCCATATTTAGGGCCATTCTCAATGAAGAAAAGATACAGAAACCCAGGCAGAGCACATGCTCAAAAGAAGCTCCTCTACAGGAAATAAATAGGAAAGAGCAATACCTACCTTCTCTTTGAGGTAAACATACAAGTGGATCTTTTAGGAATTCCAGTATTGTGCCTGAATCCCTTCGGGGAGTACAGGGTGGGAGTGACTGGGAAAGCTACCATCTGATTTCTCTTCCCATTCAGACTAGAGACATGGGAGAACCTTACAAGCCAGTTTTTGAGGCTAAATGCCCTCTGGTTTGAGGGTGGGTATCTGTGTTTATATCCATGGGCCCACAGAAGTAGCATCATTGTTGAAGTTACCAGAGACTGTGTGCTGAATCAATTTATAGTCTAAGAAGAAAGCTGCCTTCCCATACTATTCCATGAGGACATCTGGATTCTAGAGTCAGCATTTCTTAAGCTTCCTCCTCTGTCTGGCTTCTAGTGGGAGAGGCAATTGGACTCACATGTAAACCTGAAAACTCAATTCATTTCTAATAGTTCAAGTTCCATCATCTAAGGAAGCAAAAACCACTGCTATCAGTAAATAAAGGTCACCCATCTGGCAGCAGCATATCTCTCTGGCTCTGTTTTGTTTTTCTACTATGTGTTATAAAAATATTACAGTCTGGTATGACATTAAAAAAGTGTGACATCTGGGCTTATACAAAATATAAGAGTTGGCAGGGGGACTAATTTTCCTTCTGAAAAATTGCCATGGCAGGGAAGAGACAGAGGACATCCGATGGCTGAGAACACAGCTCAGTACTCTGTTGTAATTCATCCAGACTTACTTTCGAGATTAGCAGCATCCTTCAGAAACCCTGCATGGGAAGGGGAAGTGGACCTGTTTACCCCAGAGGACCACATTGATGGATTGCTATGGACCTCGGAGAATAAAAAACTATTTTAGCACAAGAGAAAAATTTTCTCTGCTTACACTACTAGGTGGTCATGCATTCAAGAATTAAATGAGACTACTTTAAAAAAATTCTCTTGGCGTGGTAGTCATAAAGCTGGGCAGCTTTTCACTGGGTAGAGATGTTAGACCATGCTCTTTGGAGGGTTGAAAAATGTATAATTAAAATTTGGCATTGCTTTTAGGTGGTAATGGTTTTTATTAAATTCTTTTTAGAGTAACCCTTTTTATGAGTTCAAGACAAATGCCCTATTTATTTTCCCCTATGTTCTCTGGGTACATTTTAATGTACTGTAATTTCAAAGATATTGAGAACGTGCAAAAAGAATACATGCATTGGACAGTGCCATGTGCGCTCTCGGTTGGAAGCTGATTTTTTCCCCCTAAGAAATGAGAGAAAATAAAATTTAAAAAAGATATCTCTGCTCATCTCTAGTAATTCAATTTGTGGGAAGACTCGGGCACTATAGATGGCTGGTGATACTTGTATAAGTGGGAAATTATAGTGTCAGTTTTATTTTAAATAGAGCTTTAAATAAATCCCTAAGCTTTAAGAGGTTTAGATAGTTAAAACTATAATGGTTATTCCAGAAAACAGGAGTGAATATTGTTTAAATAATAACCAACATTATTGAAACAATGAAAGTCCAGAGAGCTTGTAAAAGGCTCCATGGGAGTAAACAGATTTAGGAATGGGAATGTTACACAGAGTTTCTGACTTTTCTCAGGTAAGAAACAGGCAAAGATGCACCATCAGGAGATTCTCTGTACTGCTCTCAGATCTACTTTGCCTACCCATCCTTCCTCAATCTGAAACAGTCTCTGGTTCAGGTGTATCCTGTTGTGGCTTTGGCTACTCTCAAAGCAGAGAGAGCAGGAGCTGCTGTTTCTGTTTTCACAGGAAGAACATAAAGAGAAGGCTTCAGGGAAATACCAGGTCAATGAGGCATTGGGGAACCATTCCTGGAGGTCAGATCTTTAGGGTGAAAGCTATTAGCTCTTCCCAGCTAATTACAAACACTCAGACCATGGGGTCTTGTCATTTCCCTCAGACTCAGTAATTTCCATTCCTGTAGTCAAGGGACCATGTGCATTTTCAGTTTATGGATATGGTCACAGAAGTCCTGAAGAGATGCAGGCACTGGGTAGAGTTGACTTTCTGGGATGGGATTCACCAACTGATAATAGCTTCACACAGGACTGGCTCACCTCAGCCAGGAATTTTGTTAGTTGAGAGAAGTAGCACGTGCTGTGAACAGATCAGCTGATGCACATATTTGGCAGGGACATCTTTTTGTCCTCTATCAGACATGGCTGCTATCCACGTTGCCTATCTTCCCTAACCTTTGGCAACTGCCACTGCCGCTGCTCTGTAACTAGAAACATTCTGGGGCGTCTGCATCAGACCTCAATCCTTTGGGACAAAGGGCTAGATTAAGTCAACGGATTCTTCCTTGACCCCTTCCTTCACTGGGTACCCCTCGCAAATCTACCATGTGTTGTTTCAGCCTGTTTTCTTACATGTGAAATGAATGTGCTACTCTCTAAAGAAAATACAGCTTAATGAGATCTTGATTCCCTTCTAAATAAAGATGCATTTCCTACCCTTTCATTTTCAACTATGCTTCTACCAGGGTGTTGGCCCTCTTTTTCCTGAATGTAGAGCAGACTCCACAGGTCTTCCCATTCATTCCGCTGCAGAATTCACAGTGCTGTCTTCAGGACCCTATTTGGCTACCCCCATTAACAAGCTCTGACTTACTTATGTTGGTGAAGTCTGGTTCTGAGAAAATGCAGCTCCTTTCTCTAGGGTGCCTGTTGACTGCAAGAACCAGCATAGTGGCATGCTGAATATCCTCAGGTATGGATTCTGAAGATACTTTTCTGATGCCACACTGCTTTTTAATGGCATAGATGAGAGTGGAGCAACCTGAGTGTCTTCCCTTATCCTGAATTGAGAAACAATGGAGGAAAGCAAAAAATCTCAATATGTATTAAATATATTGACAGAAATTTATAAACAGGAATGTATATCTATACTACAAACTGAAAATACTGTCCTGCTCACTCCTTAGGATACTGTAAGATAGACAAATTTTTGTCTAAGTGGGAAGACAGAGGCTCAGAGATATCCACTGATTTATTACAATTACATCATAGTAAAGGGTAGATTTAGGGTCTAGTCTTAGATAAAAGTGATATGAAAGTTCCTATTCTTTCCTAGATACCTTGAGCTCAGCACCATAATCAATATCTTACTGTAACTTCACGCCACATGAGTCTGGTTTTATCAGTTCTCTCTAGGCTGTGCTGTGGTCCATGAACAATCTCAAATCATAATGGCTTACAACAACCACAATTGATCCTCACACTCAAAACTGTATCTACATCCAAGTTATACATTTTCTCCCTGTGGTGTTTTGTTGAAGACACATGTCCTACATGGGATACTAATGCTGATGCTAAAGGAGTAAGCAGAGGCTACAGTGAACTTTTTTGAGCTTCTACCTTAGTGCATGGCTCTTTACTCCTGATCACACCCATTGGTCTAATCACTGGTCACTTGTAGCAATGAATCATTCTGGTGTACTGAACAGAAGAAAGAGGTAGTGAATATTTGGAACAAATAATGTAACTCGTTACATCTAACTTCACCATTATGCATACCACAGATTTAGGGATATCATATCTTTCTCTTCTTCTACTTCTCTAGCTATATTTCTGCCTCTTTTTATAGACCTTCCTTTTTTTTCTCTCAAAATATTAGGGTATTCTAGCATATATTCTTGGCTCTACTCTCTCTCTCCACCCTGAAACTCAGGTGACCTCATCCAGCAAGGATTTAATTGCCATCAACATGCTGATAAGTCTAATTTATCTTTTAAGTCCTGACCTCTCTTTGGGCTCCAGATATCTTCTGTTATCTCAACTTGGAATCCTAATACACGGCTCAAACTGGATATTTCCAAACTGAGATATCTGATTCCTATTTACCTCTCTCCTGGCTGGCAATGTTCCCTGTTGCAGAACATGGTACCATTCTCCACCCAGTTACTCAATCAGTATTTTAGGTTGCCTCCCTTTCCTTCCTACACCAAGGCCATCAGAAACACATATTATTTACATCGTTCAGATAAGTTCCCAAACACCCACATCTCTATATTGCACATGAAAGTACGCTGATTTGAGTACCATCACCTCTCACCTTGAACAAAGCAATAATAAGGTAGCTGTTTTTTTGTATTCTGATTTTTTCCATATAATTAATTCTTCATGTACTAGTCCAAAATATTTTACCAATACAGTTAAACCCCTACATTTTCTAAAATTCTAATCATTTAATATTGCATTTAGGAAAAAAAATGTACAATATCCAGGCCCTGTATAACCTGACACTTGTCCATTGTGCAGGATAGGATGGTGTTCACCATATTAATTTTCACCTAGAACCTCAGAGGGAATTTTTCTTCAGAAATAGGATCTTCAAAGAGGTAATTATGTCACCATGAGGTTGGACCTTATTGCCATTGGTATTGCCATAAAAGAAGATACAGACACATAAAACTGAAACATGAAGAAAGATTTATGCAAATAAATAGAGACGATAGAGTGATGCAGCAACTATAAGAACAGGAACACTAGTGGTTCTAGAGCCTACAGCCATATACTGAGAATGGTAGTTTTAATGTAATCGCCCCATAAAATCTCATAGTGTGTGGCACTATTAGGAGGTATGACTTTGTTGGAGTGGGTATGGCCTTGATGGAGGAAGTGTATCACTGTGGGAGTGAGCTTTGTGATTCCCTATGCTCAGGACACCACCCAGTGTATTAGCTCACTTCCTGTTGCCTTTTGATATCGTCAGCACCATGTCTGCCTTGCTCCCTGCCATGATGGTAATAGACTAAACCTCTGCCACCTCAATTAAATGTTTTCATTTCTAAGAGTTGTTGTGGTAATGGTGTCTTTTCACAGGAATAAAAGCCATAAATAAGACATTGAGTCTCCCTCAGAACTTCCAGTAAGAGCCATGAGAAAATATATCCCTGTTATTTTTTTTTACCTTTCTTCTGTAAATATTGGATTAGAACTCAAAGCCTTTTGCATGTCATGAAAGCATTTACTGGGGCTGGAGAGATGGCTCAGTAGTTAAGAGCATTGCCTGCTCTTCCAAAGGTCCTGAGTTCAATTCCCAGCAACCATATGGTGGTTCACAACCATCCGTAATGGGGTCTGATGCCCTCTTCTGGCCTGCAGGCATACACACAGATAGAACACTGTATACATAATAAATAAATAAATAAATAAATAAATAAAATATTAAAAAAAAAAGAAAGCATTTACTTTTGAGTTATATCTCTAACACTTAAACATCTGTTTTAAGTTATCAAATCTATATAAGTTTGCTACAGCAGCCCTGACAATCCAACAAAAGATTTCTTGGCTCATCCCTCCACTTATGAAATGTCAAATGTCTTTCTTTTTCCTCCATAATCTAGTCTTCTTCAGAGTCTTTAAACCTGATCTTTTCTTTGTGTCCCATGGCTTTCCTAGGATTGAATCCTTCCCAGAGTATATGCTTCTGTTCCTCCTTTAATATTTTTATTTGAGTATATTTGGAAGGTGTTGACATCATCTAGTCTTGTCATCTATTTCCATAAGTAAGAAACTTCAAGCAGGAGAGGCATTTGTGTCTGAAGCCTCAGCGCCGATGACAGTACAAGTTTCTGTATGAAGGACAGCACACTGGACTAGATTGGCTACTTCCACCCCAATTCATGTCTACCTGGAACATCAGAAAGAGATCCTATTAATGATAGTATTAAAGGATGGTTAACTCCAACTCAGAGTGAGGCTTCTAGAACACTAAGGGTTTACTCACTGTTTGAAATTCACTATACATTTTTCTTCTCTTAAAAAAACTAAAACAAAACCAAAACTGGCAGCAAGCAATCTTTCTTTGCATTGTTATAGAGAAGAAGGGGCCGTATCCTTCACAGAGAGGAGTTTCCAGGTGATTTATCTGCCACTTCCAGAGGTCATACATTAGAAGACATTCTGGTATAAAAGATGCAGTTTTTGAATGACTCCTAAACTGTGAAGTGACTGATAATTCTCTAATTTAGATTAGAAGTGTAGATATGAGAAGTGTAGATATGACAATGATGTGACAGGCTTCCAGGCCAGTTTCTCAACACAGATTTCTAATAACATGGAGTTCTGATGATAATGAGTAACTACATGGTTCAGATGGTGGGCTTTACCACACAAGAATGCCTGTAGTACCTAATTAAGAAAAAGGAAATGTAGCAATATGAATATTATTTGTAGTTTATAAACACAAAGCTCTGAGTTATAATTAGCTTATACTCTAAACAGCTTAGAGTATTCATTTCATATGGCTGTGAGATTACTTTCTAAAAGTTTTTAAAACATTAAAAAACAAAGAGCCCCTTCATGCACCTTACATGTATCAAAACAGAGTAACCCCTAATAGTTACAGGTTAGTATCCTAGGTCTCAAAAAATTCAAAAATGGAAGTTTATAATCAGTTCCATGTTTTTGAAAGGACACATCTGACATCTCTGAGAGCAAGACCTAGAAAGGGCAAATGAAATGAGGCCCAGGAGAAGGTATAAATTTATCATGTAGATCTTCATGTGATTAACATGTATTCTTTCTCACTGCCAAGAACCACAGCATTTGTCGATGCTAATCATTGATTAGCATGCCAAATCTCTGTGATATCTAAGTTCATGAGTTCTAATGAGCAAAGAAAGAGTCAGCCTGAGTGAAGTTCTTCTCATTGCTGTCTGTCTTAGTTACCTTTAAATTGCTGTGATAAGACACCATGACCAAGGCAACTTATAAAAGAAAGCATTTAGTTGAGGGTTGGGTAGGTTTTATATTTCTAGAGGGTTAGAGCCCGAGACCATCATGCAAGCATGGTTCTGGAGCAGTAGCTGAGAATTTCCTTTTGAGAGAACAACAATGAGGTAGAGAGAGTAGGGTAAAGGAAATTCTGAGTTTAGAAGTGGGCTTTTTAAATCTCAAAGACCACATCCCCACAAAAGACCAAATTTCCCTAATCTTTCTAAAATGGTTTCATCAACTGGGGACAAAGCTTTTCAATGAGCCTATGGGGGGGGCATTCTCACTCAAACCAAAATAGTGTCCTTGATTGCAGGTTGCCAATGGGTCATGATTCATATAAAAAAACAATATGAACACGATGAGAATTAAAAAGGGAAAAAGCACAGATTGAATATGAAGGGCTGTGTGAACAACTAGGTACAATAACAAATTCTTTGTGACAGAAAAATTTTCATCAGATTTTAAAAGTGGAACATGTAAAAATGCATAATTCTCTTTCATTATAAATCTGCCTCCACTAGGGACCCCCATGATGGAAGTCATGTAACACATGGTCTCTGAGGGCTGTTACAGACTCATTCCAGAAAGGATACTGTTCCCCATCTTGGAATAGAAGCAGCCAGCCCTTCAGGCAATTAGCCCTGTGAGGGCATTCTGCCTACGACTTACTTCTCCCCAATTTCCCTACCAAATCTCTTGATTATTTACTTCAAATTCTATCTAAAAAAGCGAGCTAAAGCAAACTAAAATTATACAGCTGAATTTAAAATAGGCAATGCTCTATTCTTTTTTTTTTTTTTAGAAAGAAATTATGTCTTTGAGAGCTATTAATCAAGCCGTAGACCTGATACATACAGGATGCCTTTAACTTCATTTGTGCTCCTGCCAGTTGCTTTAGATGCTTTATTTATTTATTTTTATTTATTATATAATTTTCGGTGTCCAGTTCATTCCTATTCTTGATTGCTTTTTTGAAAGATTTCATCACTGGCACATGAAAATGCTCCTGGTTCTGTGTACTGACATTGCATACTGAAACCTTTGCTGATTTTCTTTACCAGTGTTCACTGTTTGGGGTATACTCTTAAAACCAAAAAGGTTAAAACCCTAAGATTATGTTTTCAGCACACATACACATATAATTGTATATGCACTCATATACATGTGTATATCTCTCCCTATGTTACTATGATTTCTGCCTCTTAATTTAATATTAACATATTACTTTACTAGTAAAGCTGGTAGATTATAGAGACAATAATGATGATATTAGTAAAATATGACTATGAAGATATTTTAATTATTCTGTGCACTCACTAGTAAGTTGATCACTATATTCACATGAGTAGGTATATCTGGGAGTAATGACATTGTAGGTATGAGCAGAGAGCACTTTATCCTTGAAGTTTCAGAGCATCACAACATCTGAAGTAAAGTGGAGACTGCACTCAAACCATAGTTACAACGAAAACACGAAAGGTCATGGATGACATAACTCTTTTTAATTTGCTCATTTATTTCATTAAACTGATTCAGTGGTCATCATATAATGTAAGATACAATAAATCATAATTTGAAGTATGCTGTGCCTTTGGCCAAATTCACTTTTGTTTACTCAAAATTGTGACTTAAACCTTGAGTTTTATTGTACCTGTTTTAGATCAAAAAGAGTCACACACTTTGCTTTTGTTTAAGTCTAGACTAGGCATGTATTTTTATTTTGCACCATGGTAATCATCTAGAGTTCTGCATATTCAAACATGAAAACCCCAACCAAAAAAGAAAAAAAGGAAACTTACTAAGTGAGATATTTTGGTTGGGTTGAAACTAGATCTCTCTTTTCACTTAAATGTATATATGTTTCTGAGGTTCATCTGTTGTAAATTAAATGATACATTTGTAAAAATGAAGAAAAACAAAAAATAATTTCCTCTCAAGAAATTAAAGTGTTGTCAACTGAACTTTCTGACCTATTCATAAACTACTTTAACCCCATTCATTCTCCTGCCTGTGTTATGGAATCCCCAGACACTGGCTTGCTCACAAGACACTCTGAAGTTGGGGAGTTCCTGAACTTCTTTGAGATACTTCCTCATGCTTTGTGCACATGATTCATATTGATGGATTTCAAATTGACATTTCATCATGTGTCCCACCAAGCGTTACGTTAGTCTGTGACTCATTGATGTTCATTGGAAGTTACCTCAGAGCTAAATTATTTCATATTGGCTGTATGTGCATGTGGCTTTGGCTCTCATAATTTTTCTCAATTTGCTCCAGCAGTTCACAAGGTCCAGATGGAAGTGAACATATTGAACACTTAAAAGGAAATGTTTGTGTTGTTTGTGCAAGAAGCAGGACTCACTTCATAGCACACAGAAAAGGTTGTTTTCCTTTCTATTAGAAGTTCCAAATGAAATAAAATCTTGGCCCCTCTGCTCCCCTGCAGTAGTTAAGCTGATGCAGCAGATACTTAGGTTTTAATTATTTATGGATGAGCTATGAGAAAAGCCTGCCAAAGGTAGCAAAGGAAAACTAATGGCTGGCATTGAACACCTGACCTTGAATCCAGCTGATTGAAATTAATTACCCAAAGTTTTAAAATCACAGCTTCTTCTATTGGTGGTAATGTCCTTTTCAGGTAGTAATGAATAACCCCACTGTATCACTGTGAACACTGCTTATCACAAATATTTATTTCACAGTATTTAGTGCATTTGACTTGGCAGAAAAATAATCTTGATTTGTTTTATTTTTCTCTCTAGTTTTTGCATACTGTGTTATGCTGACTTTTAGCCTATGACACTCTGTTAAAGTCAGTGTTATTATATGAAATGATTTTTTTTATAAATACAGCTATATTTGGAGCTGAACTCTAAAATATTTTGTTCCCCAGGGGTACAAATAGATCAACTCAAGTCTTTTCTTGCATGGAGAGTAGTGTGTTCTGAATGAGATCAGGGAAATTTATTTTTATGCCTGCTAATCTAATTAGTCTTTAGAGGAGAAGGTATCTGGTGAGAATGGGCATGGTAGTAACTCATAAATACATATTTAAACTATGGAGGTTCAAACTGTTTGTTTTTATGCATTTATACCTTAACCAAGATGTTACCATCAGTATTCCAGGTTTCCCGTAGTCTTTGGTCAGTACATGCTTGGGAGCATGTCATTGGCAGCTAGGCCAGGGCAAACATCCACAAGAGAAACTTCACTTGCAAAGAAATGAAAATCACCACACTGGAATGCCAGAAGAATCCATGTATAATAAACAATAATTAAACAGGGATTATTAGGGTGGCACATTTACAATGTGAGAGTTGAAGTTCTGTCAACACCTTATAAAGCCCAGAAAGTAATTCAGAGGAAACATTTGCTCTGGACTGAAGAACAAGGTTTTATTCTTGGGAAGAGAAGGGGGTTTGCTGATAGTCTCTTTTGGTCTTCGTTATTTAATGCGGCTTTTACAGGGTTTAAAGATCTTGTAGTGTTATGGAATCTGAGACTGCTCTTGGTGGAAAGTTTCTCATAGCCAGCTTGGTTCTGTCCATATATTTCTTTAAATATATAAGTAATGGAATATTTTGTTTTAGATCAAAATTGCAAGCAAGATGACGGTCTTAGAAGGCCTTCTTGTGAAGGTCATATTTCTCAATTTTGTCTTTGTCATCTATTATCTTTTTATTTATTCTTCAACATACTCGCATTTCCTATCATGCCAGCTAATCACTGTGGCCACCAATATGAACAAGAATACTTCTGTAGATCCTCAACATTTATTCAAACACTCCCACACTCTTTTTCAAAAACCCTGTTGAAGTTCAGTTGGCTTGAATGAAAAACACCCCAAAATGAAATGAATTCATGAACAAGAGGTAGGAAGACAGCTTTCTGTTCAATGTGCTTACATCTACTTTATATTCAAGAAGCAAAAATATTTTATTACTTATATTTCTGTGTGTGTGTGTTGAGTAGCATGCATGTGCCATGCTACATGTATGAAGACCAGATGACAACTTTCAGAAACTGTTTCTCTCCTATCATATGAATCCTGGAGGTTAAAGTCAAGTCATCAGGCTTGAAGTCAAACATCTTTACTCATTATTCAACCTTATACAAGTTCCATTTGTACAAGAGTCAATCCTCAATAAAGAACAAAACATAAACTAACAAAGTTCCAGTGACAGGTGAGGAAGGAGCAAGTATATAACAATATGTTTTACTCCTTGCTTCTTTGAGGAGAAGCTCTCTACTTTTGCATTGTACGTTACCTACATATCAAACTTACCCTATACTGTTGGAGTAACAACTCACTTTAACAGAATCAGATTTGAGAGAAAAGAAGATGTTGCTACCAACACCAATTTTCTTAATTTGCACTTGAAACTTATGCAATCTACTCCTCATTAAAATATGGCTTAGTTAAGAAACAGGTGCAAATGAGTCAAAGTTCCAATTAATTTGCGTTTGTCTTGTGCCTCTTATATGCCAGGAATGTTTTAGTAAGTGGGAACTACAAAAGCAGGTAAGACAGAAAATCTACCTTCAAAAGGACTTTAGTTAGGAAGGCCATCTACTTCTAAATTTATTATTTCAAAACCCACATGTTTCCCTCTTAACTAAAGTAGAATTAATAGATCTCAAATACACAAATAGTTACGTATATAAAAGCAGAAATATCCTTTGGGAAGTTAATCCATGATAAACTTTAGGACTCAGTCTCTGTATGTTTTTTCTGGACTTGAAAATTGGGATATTTCTCACAAAAAAGAAGAGATAAATATATGACTTTAGCAGAGAGATGTATGGTAAACTTTTAACTGCATCTTTCAGGGAGGTTATTTATGTTTAATTCAAGGCAGGGAAGTTGACATTGTACTAAAAACAGAAAAGAAGCTCATCATGCAAATTCAGGGGCAATAGAGATTTGGGCTTCATCTGCAAATTTATAGAGACTCAAGTAATTTCCAGCACTCTGGGAAAAGGATGAACTCTCAGTGCCAGAGGTCCCATAGTGAAGGACTTAGAACAGAATGCTTGGTAAAGGACAGAGAGGATACCTGTAGAAACCAGTGTACTCATTAATATCTCAAGCCAGGGTACAGGAGACTCAAGGGTTTTGGCTGAGTGGGTTTAGGAAATAAATAATTCTCTGATTTTTCTTTCTTTACTAAGCTGGATAATATATGTAGATCAATAAACATTTGTGGACCACTTTTTTACCTTAAATATATAATAGTGATTAAAGTTTCTCCTGATTTCTAATGTTGAAACTTTTATTTGCCTTTCTTTCCTCATTATTTTGGATTTTCCCCCCCAATAGTTGTGAGTGTATATCTTTGGATTACCTAGAAAAACAAATTTATAAAAATTTTAGTTGGGATCTAGAAAAGAATTGTGATATCATCTCTTCAAGCTCTCTTAAAATGAAATTAATGTGAATTGCTTGTGATAGCATCTTTAACTCAATAGTGTCATTTGTCCCAGTCAATGAGGGTTATTCACAGTACAGTCCAATGGTCATTGTTCTTACATGGATATCAGGAAGATCTTTTGTGAAAATCTAAACTCAGTGATTTACTGTCTTAATTTCTTTACCTGTTGTTGTGAAAAAATATTATGACGAAAGCCACTTAAAGGAGAAAGAATCGATTTTCAGATGTACAGTCCATCATGGTGGGAAAGTCAGTGTGACAGGAGCTTGAAGCCACTAGTTACATCATATCTAGGATCTAGCAAAGAGAAATGAATGCAGGTGTGTTTGGCTTTCTCTGTTTTATAAGTTCAGCATCCCACCCAGGGAATGGAGCCTCCGTCAGTGGGTGAATCTTCCTACTTAAATTTATATGATAGCCCCTCACAGGCATGCCCAGAGGCCCATCTTTCAGGTTATTCTAGATTCTGTCAAATAGACAGTTAACACTAACCTTAACAATCACAAATTGTGTAACCCCCCTCCCTGTGTTTCCATTGTAGACACATGGGCGTATCCTGATTCGATTCCTCGTTTTTCAGCTAAGCAACCACATGCTTTTCTTCCTTATGATGCTAGAGAGCACACTCCTTCAATTTGCTTGAACTAGTAGACTTACTGGGAATTACTGTTGTCAGAAAATTAATTAGTTAGCATTCAGAAATAAATGTACATTGAATTTACACTATGCCAATTCACAAGCCACTAGAAAACTTAAAGTAGCTAAATAGAATTGTTTCTAAGTATACTGCTTCTAAAAGTAAAGACAAAAAAGATGAGAAGAATGCAATGTACCTACATTTTCTTTTGTTAATAATCTCATGTTACTGGCAATATCCTCTAGCATAATACGTGGTATATATTATATGACTCTTCCTTCTTAGAAAAATTTAATTGTGTCATTCTTTGTTCTTTTCTGCCTCCATTTGTTTTCTATATTACAAATTCTCTACATAAGTTATTAAGAAAGGACTTCATGTTAAATGCTGGAAATTATAAAATGATATTTGTTTTTCCCATGGCAATATATCATATATCACATATAATACATATGTATAGTTGCTTTTATGCATAGAGAAAAGTGGAAGAGGCATTATGAATAGTCATATTCTTTTGGATGTAAACCCAAAGCAAAAATCTTTCAAATACCAGATACAAAGGGCAAAGCCAAAACCATAAAATGGTTGCTGATTTTTGAAAGGGTGTAAGATACAAATTAAATAAGCAATAAATATTCATTTGGTCTGTATTTAAAATCAGTCTTCCATGTATGTTTTTGAGCCAGATGAGAGAATTACAATTAACCTTATGAAACAGATACTAATATCCAAACAAATATGTTTGAAAATTACTGTACTGGGAGAAAAAAGAAGGCACAAACAGGTTGAACATGAGTGAGAAATGTAGATGAAATTATCTTTTGGAAGTTTCACTCTATGAGCTGTCACAGAACTTAAAATGATCCAGGCAAAAGGTGATAAAACGGTGTAGCAGCCACAGGAATGGGGAGGAAAAGATAAACTTGAGAAATAAGGTTTTATTGGGAGAACCTCATCTCAGATTGTATGTGGGAGGCAAGGGAAATTGAAAATTCAAAGACAATTCTCATTTTTTTCCAGCTTTGATGCCTGGGAAGTAGGAGACACCATTGGTAAATGAAGAGAATGTTATAGAGTGAGCAGGCTGTGAGGAGTAAACAAGGGAACTGGTTTTTGGATAGATTTCATGTGAAATATAACAGCTGTTATGGAATAGGCAATCTTGAATATGAGCCTGGAGCTGAGGGGGAAATCAAGCTGAACATAGATTTGGCTTTCCTCTGCATACCTGTGGTTGCTATTACTTTGGAGCCCATCACCTTCCTATGGTGAGAGTGGCAAGAGATAGGAGAATGACAAAGATGACTTTCCAGAGGAAAGTGACTCTTTAGAAGGCATATGGAGAAACAGATCTAAGTAAAGACTGATGGGGACTAGAGACAGGATATATATACCCAGGAGAGCACTATGCAGGGGAATGTAATTCTGTGCTTTGCGTGAATCGATGCAGCAGCCTCATCAATTGCTCTGTTTGAGTGTTGATGTCTTCAAATTCATATCCAGATATGAATGCCATAGTGAATATTTCTTTCAAAGTAGATATTTTTCCTTTGTGATATATGTTTAATGGCTTCCATGTTTTCATGTTAATGTTTTACATGTGGTCCTCTACAAATTTCATATATTTTCTGTCATATGTATATTGGAAAACATAGATTAAATAAGAATAATGAACATCTTTCCATGTTTTAGTTTTCATGTTGAGGACTTATTTGTGAACCCTCCCTTTCACAAATATTCTCTACTGAATGATCAAAGGTCATTATGTTACCGATTTCCAAACACTGTCTATCTATATAACCAAAATTTTATCTAATTTTCTCTATCACGTGTCTATCACTTTATCACTATAAATAATCTATTTCTTTCTATAATATCTATTGTATGGCTTTTTGTCTGTCTACTATCTATCTACCTATCATCTATGTATCTATCATTTATCTTTCTATCATCTATTTATTATATATATCTATATCTATTTTCTATATTTTTGCCTATAGATTATCTATCATCTACTTATATATCTATCATTCATCTATATAACCATTTTTGTTCTTTTCTTGAAATCTTAATTTAACAGCAAACCTTTGGCATATACCCTCTACTTGGCCCCCAGGAGAGATCTTGGACTTGAACTTCCTCATTTTACACAACATAAGGTTTATTCTAAGAAATGTCACCAAAGTAAATCATGATGTTGCTTATAATTTTTTTCTTTATCTTACCTCTAATTTTAAAACATAATATTTTTTATAGATATTCAATCCAAATAACCATGTATGTCAATAGGTGTCATTTCTATGTTGCATTAGTTGGGAGTATGTTCATTCCTTTATGTTTATTTTTCCTAAGATTATGTTTAAATATATATTATTGTTAGAATTTGGCATGCAAAGGCATGGAGGCCAAGATATATTAATAGCTGTGGTTGGCAAGTTAGAGACTTAGGAGAACTCAGGTAGAGTTCCAGTTTGAGTCAAAAGCTATCAGAACCAAGCGAACTTACAGTTTTCTTTCCAAGGCATGTCTGTCTAAAGATAGGAAAAGGTCAATGCCACCATCTTGGAGACAGGTAGATAAAGGGAATTTGCCCCTTTCTCCCTTTCATTCTCTTTGGATATTGCAGAGATTGCAGGTGCCCCACCCATACCAATGAATGGCACAAGCTTACTTAGTCTGCTGATTTAGATATCTACAAATATCCTCATGGACTCATGCCAAATGTTAAGATACTGAAAATAAACCATCAATGCTCCCCCAAACCTCTATGTTTAGTGTCTTGTTATCCAGTTCATATGAAAGAAAATTTAAAGAAATTATTCAAATTATATTACTCTCCATCCCCCAAACCCTCCAATGAATTACCTGTGACCTTAAAACTAAATCTATGCTTCCAGCCTTCTAATGGTCAAGGCCCCTCAAGATCTGACAGGGTGAGTGTCACATTGTTGATCATGGGTTTCCAGGCCACACAACCATGTCTGTATCCTGCACTGGGTCTGCTTTGCAGTCCTCAAGCAAGATGACTACTTTTCTGTTTTAGCGTCCTAAGGTTTCAGTTTCTTCTGTCCTATCTCTAACAGTTTTGTACAACTTACAAATAATTTCTCATCATTTTGCTGCAATCCTAAGCATCATCATGTTGGTTGCAGAAAACTCTGTAGACATTATCTGATTTCAGCCTAAAAAGCCACCTCCTTTTGGAAGGCTTCTGGGACCATCATTGGCTGGTAGGTCTAGAAAATAGTGGTAAGGTGTGGCTGCCAGAATATTGCAAACCTGTATGTTCAGTTTACATCTGGGTGGCTTGTTAATAAAAACTAGTGAATCTTAGTCTTCTGAAATAGAAAGAGGAAGAACTACGTACTAAACAGTTACCATGTGGGTGTTAGGAGAGGGGAGGTTAAGAGCACCTGTTACTTTTGCAGAGCACCTACTTTGGTTCAGCTTCAATCACCAATAGCTCACAACTATAACTCCAGGTCCATAAAATGTGATCTTCTGACCTCATGGGTACAGGACATCCGTGTATGTAGGCAAAATATGTGTATACATAAAATAAATAAACCTAAAATACAAAACAAAACAAAAATTAACACAAAAAATTCAGTCACCATGATCCATAACCTAGAAATTGACTGCAAAGTGTAATTCATTTTCTATCGCTCTTTTCCCTTTCCTCTTTTCCTGGGGAACTGCAGTGTATTTTAAGGATCATGTCTGATATCTTCTCTATATTTACCCCATTCTCCAATTTTTTTCAGTTTAACTTTATCTCCTGGAATGCCAGATATCCAGATTACCCAAGGAATGCATTTGGGATGACTTTCTGCCTAGAAAATTCTTTTGATAGCCTCTGAACTTTGTCAGGAGACTGTAGAAGTTAGGAATAAGGCTAATACATCAAATATCAGAGGAATTTATTATAGAACATAATTTTCAGGGATCCAGAGAGATTTATTGCTTCAACTCTTTTTTATTTCAGACCTGCCCAGCTCTCGAGATTCATTGAATACAACTCTAACCCACCTAAATTCTTTGCTTTAATACTGAGTGTGGCTGTCTGACCACCATATGTGTACTTTAAGCAGAGGTCATCAAACAATCACCCATGGGCCAAATTTGGCAAGCAGCCTTCTTATGTAAATAAAGTTTTATTGGAAAGCAGCCACATTCATTTATTTACATATTGTCTAAAACTGCTTTCACACCATAAGGGCAGAGTTGAGTAGCTACAATACAGAACATATGGTCTGTGAACCCTAAAATGTTACTGGTTGGTCCACTACATTCAAGTTCCAAGATTTCTGGGTTGTAATATACAACTCTTTGTGGTGGCATCTGTTTAGAAACAACTATGTGTTGGGCACTTTCTGGTTACCAAGCTATATGCTACACCCTGAAGGTTGTCACAGGGAAGACAGGAGACTCTTCTTAAACAACAAAGAATATCCATCTACCACTGTGACATAGAGAGACCTAGTTTCTATCATTGATATCCTCTTAGAAGAAACCAGGAAGGAAAGTTAGCAACAAACAAAACAGGATATGTAATTCAAAAGCATTTTTATGTGCACACTTAAAGTTTGCTTTTTTTTCCCACTGATTCAAGTTTTCTTGGTTTGAATGTTTCCATGGTGATAAGTTGTGGGAAAAAGTAGTTATTATCTCATTAGTCCAAATTCAGGGCCTCAGTAAAGCTCTGGTGCCTAGGATAGATTAGAGTGCAATGTCTCAAAGACAATTTCATATGAAACAATTGGCTTATTAAAATAAAGTTTGTTTTGTTTTGAAATCTTTAATATTTTGTTATGTGATCACATGATCATACAGACCTCAGATTTAAAGCATAGCTTTCTTCCTGGTGAACAAGATAGGCATGAATAGAAAATACTTGCAAACTTGGCTCAAGTTCAAAACATGTTTACTTTTTTGCTTACACAAAAATGTTGTGACCAAAGAGTTTGTTTTCAAATGTCCACTTAACTCTTAACAAAAGAAATAATTCATCTCTATATCACCTGTCCATTGTGAATCCTGGATGTACACACACCATCTTTCTTTCTGCCTCTTCTTTGAACTGAGAAATTCCCCTTTCCTCACTCCCTATTGGTGAGCAGACAACTAACCATAACTTTTCTGCTGTGTCTATCGTACCTTCTCCAACCTATTCAAAATGAAAATACTGGAGGAAGGACTTAGCTATTGGCAACGTACAAAACTTGGATAGTAGATAACTCTCTCTTTTCTTGCTTCTAAGTCCATTGTGCTTCAGATATCTGTATATCTTTTATTTTTTCTGTTTTTTCCGTGATAGGGTTTCTCAGTAGTTATGTAGGCAGTCCTGGAACTCACTGTGTAGACCAGGTTGGTCTTGAACTCACAAAGATCCACTTGCCTGTGCCTCCCGAGTGCTGGGATTTAAGGCGTGCAACACCACTGCACAGCTCTTCCCTGTGGCTTGTTCATCATTAGTACACTCATTTTCTATTTTTTCTTTGCATTTTAAACTAAAAGGTTATGACTGTATTGTTATTAAACATAATTGCAATGATCATGGCCTCCCATTGTGCAGGATATTGTTAGGTCATCTGAGAAAGAAACTGAGTTTTCTATACCAACCTTCAAACTGAGTTTAGGACTTCAGAACCAATGCATTTCTATTTCAGTTCCCATCTTTTGTACATGACCTGTGAAATGCTATTAATATTAATATTCTATCCTATTACTTCACTATTTTTTTTTTCGAGACAGGGTTTCTCTGTGGCTTTGGAGCCTGTCCTGGAACTAGCTCTGTAGACCAGGCTGGTCTCGAACTCACAGAGATCCGCCTGCCTCTGCCTCCCGAGTGCTGGGATTAAAGGCGTGCGCCACTATCGCCCGGCTTCACTAAATTTTTTTGAATTTTATATCTGCCTTCTATTACTTGGTTTCTATTTCCATTTTTTTTTAAGAAAAAGCTCAATAATTCTCTCTTTGTCATCATGGTGGTTTGGAAATGGCCCCCCATAGGCTCATATATTTGAATACTAGGGTTCCAGTTGTTAGAACTGTCTGAGAAAGATTAAGAAGTATGTCTTAATCTTTGGAGGAGGTGCATTACTTGGCTGGGGGAGGGGTTGAAGTTTTGAAAGTTCACGTGTCTCTCTGTGTGTGTGTGTGTGTGTGTGTATGTGTGTGTGTGTGTGCGTGTGTGTGTGTGTGCATGTGTTTAGTTATGTCTCACTTCTCCACTGTCATGTCTGCCTGCCTGCTGTCATGACCTCCACTATTATGGTTATGGACCTAACCCTCTGAAATTATAAGCTACAAATAAAAACTGTTTTTTTTTTTTTGTGAGTTTCTTTGGTTGAGGTGTCTTAGCACAACAATAGAAAAGTAGCTAAAACAATGACCTCCTTTAATTTTTTTTTAAAGCAGCCAAAGATGGTTACCTTATTTTGTTGTGGAACATTTGTAACTATGTAAATATGTGTTACATTCATTTAATTATGTAAAGATGTTTTACTATTTTTACCTTGCTTGCCTAAGGCACCTGATTGATCTAATGAAAAACTGAATGACCAATAGCGAGGGAGGAGGTATAAATGGAACTTCCTGGCAGGGAGAGTAAGCAAGAGAAAGAATTTAGGTTTGGGGGAGAAGGAAAAAGAGATGCCAGGGAGACACCAGGGGTTAGCCAGCCAGATGCAGAGGAAGCAGGAAATAGGACACACAGAATGAAAGAAAGGTAAAAAGACTGGAGGCAAAACATATATGAAAACAGGTGAAATTAAGTAAAAGAGCTAGTGGTACAATCTAAGCTAAGGCCAAGCTTTCACAATTAAAAATAAGTCTTCATTTGAGGGTTCAAAGAATTTTCCAACTACATCATTTTATATGAATTTTTGGTTCTGAACAATAACTAAATTCACTCAATTGTCATTAAGACCAGGTTGGTCTTGAACTCACAAAGATCCACTTGCCTGTGCCTCCCGAGTGCTGGGATTAAAGGCGTGCGTCACCACCGCCGGGTTTACAAAGTATTTTTTAATTATCTTTTAATTTTTTTTTTAAAAGAAAACTGTCTTTTTTCATTACAAATACCAATCCAAGTTTCCACTCCCTCCCCTCCTCCCATTCCCTCCACAAACCCTCCCACTCCACCCCCATCCAATCCTCAGAGAGGGTAAGTAAGACCCTCCCTATGCATGTCTCTGCCTCTGTGTCCATCAGGTGCTGGATAAAGATTCTACGGAGATATTTAAGATATTCATAAATCTGATTACAGGGCAAGTCAAGGGAGAGAATTCCTTTACATAATGTAGAAAGGATGTTTGTTCTATGATATTCGGGGTCACTTCCAACCAAATATAATCTTGCTTTTCACTCCTCTTAAATTCTCTGCTTTGTTTAGTTATGGATTTCCATCTTCTTTTTCTGTGTGTGTGTGTGTGTGTGTGTGTGTGTGTGTGTTGTGGTGGGGATGTGCAAAGGAAAACCTGGTATACAATTTTCCCAATCCTCAAATATAATATGCCGTTTACAGATAAAGAAAAGTTTTTTTTTTTTTTAAATCAGAAACATTTGAGTTCTCACAGCTGGTGTTAAAATTGGTGCTGAGTTTCAGTGTGTCCTGTGATAGGTTTGTGTCATCACATTGGTTTCACTCCCCTATTTTTCTGGACTAATTATTCTTTCTGGCTTAATGTATTTCGTGAAAATTACAATGCAAGCAGTTGGGTTTGGTTTGATGATTTCATCTGGAGAGATGAAGGGAGAAAGTGGGTTCCCAAAGCCAATAATGAGTTGATTGTAAAACCATTGAAGTGTTTTTCCAAACAAATAAATGTCTAAATTTTGCAATGTCTAGGGAACCACTGCCATTACTTCCAGCAGAGAATTCCAAATGTCACCAGCGATTAATTCCCTCACTATGGGTTAAAACAATTTGTAATAGATCTCTTGGATGTCTCCTGATTAGGGTTCAGCTACAAAACATGTCCTAAATGAGAGGAGGGGTGGAAGACAGAGGCAGAATCCTCTTAAGTTTTTTTTCACATTAGACTAAAATCATGGTTAAGTTGAATTTGTTTTATATTTTCACTCTCTATTTCATCTGACTGTTAGCAACTCTAGGTTGACTGGATGGGGCCTACAAGCAGGAAGAAAAATATTTGTCCTGTCTTTCTGTAAATTTAAGCTCATTTCCTCTTGTCTTTTCTCAGGGGTAAACTTGTATTTCCATTTTAAATACAAGCTCCCAACGAGCATTAACAATGCCGTTTTTGCTTAACTGCATTTTATTTTCTTCGCTGTGATACCTCACTCACATAATTGATCTGTGGCTGTAGGAAGAAAATGATGAAACCTGCGTTCCAGGCATTGTAAGCTAATATTTTATAGGCCAGTGTAATGAAAATTTTGAGCACTGTTATAAATCATACCTGTACATATATAATTTCATGCTTGTGTTGACAGTACCACGAATATATCACATAACACTAGGCATTTGAATTGAACTCTTCTAATTGGGGTTTGGAGATAATTAGCTGAAGTAGAATAATATTTACCTCGATACTCTTTATAAAAGAGGACATTTATAGCCAAGGAATTGATAATACAAACAAAGGCAGGCAGGATAATTCACCACTTTGTGCTTTATTACAGAAGCAGGTTATACTGCTGGAAATGCTTGGTAATGACCCCATACATATTTTAAAACATGAAAAATGTTAGCATCAGTTTGGATTCTAAAGTCACAGCAATTATAAACTTGGGAGCCATTAAAATCTAATTTAAATTATCTCTATTATCTCTTATAATGATACCTACAAATATAAATTCACTTTCCTTGTTTCAGTGCAAATTAAATTATTTTTATTAGATATATTTTCCCATTCTTTCCTTCTTTTAGTTTCTTGCTTTTTTCCTCTTTTCATATTAGAAATTATGAAGTAAGCATATATTAACACATTAGGTGATTTTTTTTTCTGAAAATTTGAATTTAATGGTAATGTGGCCATTTAGACTATGTGTGTGGATTCCTACTGCTTAATTAAGAGAACATAGATTCACTCATTCCTTTATCTTTGAACAGAGGAGTAATTCATTTAGTTTCTTATCTTATCAAGTTTAGATACCTTTTCTTCAGATTTAAAGGTCTCTGTTTTCCATGTCATAGAGAGTTAAATATCTACCTTCCACAATTGAATGAGAACTTAGTAGGTAGGTGACTGGAGAGAGTAGAGATGAATGGTGGATCTTTTAGTACACAGCTTTTACATGGGTACTGATTATATTGGGTTCATTTACTGAATTTGAAGAATGCATTTGAGCAGAATAAAATTCTTTAGGGTTGCTCATCTTCATAATTTCTACAACTTCTGTTTCTATGAATGTTTAATTGATTTTCTGTTGTTCTTTCCCCCACTCCATTGTTATTGATGGCTCTATTAATTTGTACTCAGTTAAACCTCTAGAGAATAAAAAGCAAGAGATGACCAGTTATCCCTTTCTAGACAGATTATCAGGAATGAGTAGCCTGCCTTTTAGGAACATGCCTATTTCCTTCCTTGACTACATCTAGTAGGAATCTGTGTCCTTTGAAAGTAAATCATGCCGGGCGGTGGTGGCGCACGCCTTTAATCCCAGCACTCGGGAGGCAGAGGTAGGTGGATCTCTGTGAGTTCGAGGCCAGCCTGGTCTACCAGAGCGAGTTCCAGGACAGACTCCAAAGCCACAGAGAAACCCTGTCTCGAAAAAGCGGGGGGGGGGGGGGGGGAGAAAGTAAATCAGTTTGACTGTTGAGTATGGTTTGTTGACTTATGAGATCTGGCACCCTGAGTCAATAGAATACAGCATTTTGAGTTTGAATGTGTTTGAAAGGGATCATGTAACTAGTGCTATTATTTTTCACCTTGTGACTAAAATCTGCAGTTTTATATATTGTATTTTTATCTACTAAGAAAAAAATGAGCTGCCACAGAGAAGATAACTTTATACAGTGAACAGTACAGTGTCTACTTGAATTATACTGGGAGAGCAGATTAGGCAAACTTTGGTAAGCGAGGTCCATACTAATGTGTTGATTGATATGCACCAATGAAATATATGCTCAGGTTTCTGGTGCAGCATGGCAAATTCTTTTGATTGTACTAGTCTTTCTCCCATATGCACTGTACTCCATTTTTATGCCATCTGAATAATGGTAGTCTGGGTGTGATGATTAACCTATGTAGAAATCTGTAAAATATTTCACAGTGGTAGTCTGTATGGGTCTACAGTGGACAGTCATCAAAACTGAGATGCTAGGTCACTCACTGACCATTGATCAAGGAGGGTTAATTGCTGTTTCAATTTATTACTCACATAGTTATGTCTTTTCTTCCAAGATACCATGCAGGACAGATTGCTAGAGCCATTTATAGGATGAACTTAGGCTCAGTAACTTGGCAGAGACCTCATAAGGTGTGGGTTCTTTCTTCAGGTGGCTTTGATTTGGAATTTGTTTAAATAGTTGAAAGAAGCAAACTGATGCAACTCTCTGGAAAAGAAAGGCATCTGGGTTTTCGCTTAGCAATTTGCCTTTTCCCAACTCTAGCTTTTCTATACCATCTATGGCTACTAAGGAATGAATGATGCTATGTATTTTATGTCTCTGTTTATACTTGTTCTTTCCTGCAAGACAAAGGTTCTCAACCTGTGTGTCACAACCCCTTTGGAATCAAATGATTCACAGGGGTTGCCTCAGACCACCAAATGTAGATGTTTACATTATAATTTCTAACAGTAGCAAAATTACAGTTATGAAGTAACAACAAAAACAATTTTATGGTTGGGGGAGTCATCACAGTGTGAGGTACTATATTAAAGTGTTACAGCATCAAGGGTGAGAACCACTGCTGTAAGGAAACAATGTATAAATATTTTTACAGTTATATTTTTAAATTTTCCTTTATGACACAAGGCACAGAATCGTTGGTCCAAAACATGTGTGATACTAATATTTACCTGTGACAAACCGAACAAAAACAACAGGGGAATATTCAAGTTTCATTTTGTTGCTAAACACTAAATGCTAAAACACTCTGAACAAAAAGCAGCGCAGGTGAGGAAAAAGTTTATTTCAGCTTTTACTTCCAGGTCGCAGTACATCATTAAAGGAAATCAAGGCATAAACTCAATTAAGAACTATTGGCCTAGAAATATTCCTACCTACAGTGGGCTGGGTCTCTCAAATCTATCAAGACAATCTTTCATAGACACAGACACAGGTGAGTTTTAATTAGGAAATTTTTCTTTTTTAAATTTATTTATTTGTTTATTAATTAAAGATTTCTGTCTCTTCCCCACCTCCGCCTCCCCTTTCCCTCCCCCTCCCCCAATCAAGTCCCCCTCCCTCGTCAGCCCAAAGAGCAATCAGGGTTCCCTGCCCTGTGGGAAGAATTAGGAAATTTTTCAATTGAGATTTTTTTTCTTCCAAGATGTCTCTAGATTGTGATGAGATGACAATAAAATCTAATATAGACAAGAAGAGATTCATATTCATTATAGTCTAGTTAAGACATCTATTGGATTCTGAGTACAACTCCAACAGTCATTTCAAAGACACGGTCACTGCATATCCTAGAACCTTAAGGATGATTTTCGCAATGGTAGACCTATTCTTGCTGTATCTCCAGGAGTCTCAAGACACTTTCAATAAGATCCCCAGGTGTGGGGATGGAGAAATGCCTCAGAAGTCAAGAGCAGCTTCTGCTCTTACAGAAGATCTGCAATCTCCCCAACCCCCCAGCACCCTTATCAGATGGCTCCTAACTACCTGTATCTCTAGTCTTAGGGGATAAAACATCTTCTCGTCTCTATGGGTACTGCATATATGTGGTGCATATATGCACAGGAGCTCTCTCTCTCTCCCTCTCTCTCTCTCTCTCTCTCTCTCTCTCTCTCTCTCTCTCTCTCTCTCTCTCTCTCTCACACACACACACACACACACACACACACGTACACAATAATTAAATTAAAAAAAGGGCCCCCAGCTGTTTCCTGTCTTTCTCCCATTGAGACCTATAACCTATGGAAGGGAAGTGATTAGCAGAGGGAGGAGTTGCCAGAATGGTTAATGAATTCTCATTGTTTCAGGCTCAGTCTTAGTCAATTCTAATAATTAATTCAGCTCTGAAATCAGATTTTGTCTATGGAAGAGATGCCCCTGCTGCTGTCACAGAGCTCTGTGTTGTTGGTCTTTTCTGTTCTTTTCACTGTTTGTGCGAGTCTCTCTCTGCAACTTATGTCTGCCTTGTTTGAAGACTGTCCTGTTCACTTTAGTAACTTTTAAGAAATCGACACTCAATTTGATTGCACATTATCTTTTTTATTTAAAATTCTGTTACGAGTATTGCTCAAAGTATAAGGTCATGCAATGTTTGTGATTTATGTAATGTCCTTGGTTCTTTTACTTGACTTTAAGAAAAAGCTTTTAAGGTTGGTCAGATTACTAGAGAAACAAATGTACCAAGCATTTCTCCTTATTGTCTCTGCTTCAGTTACTTGTAACAGCTTCTTGATGAGAACAGGTCAGATAATAGTGAATTGGATTCTCTATTTGCCTCTATCTTTGACAAATGAGAAATTTCATCCTCTGTTCCTTGACGTATATCTTATACTATGAAACTATTCTGCTTTCATTTAGCACCAATTTTAGTATATTTAACTTATCACCCTAGAAAATCACATCTTAGGAATAAGGTTTTTTTTTTTTTTATTTTATTACATTGGTGGTTTCTTTGGATTCTTTTAAAGGCATTATTCTACTCTGAAATGGCCCATTTATTTTATACCCACGACTCTACATATTTTTTATGATAGAAACTATCTCTAGACCCATTATATTAATATAAGTATATGGAAATTTGACAATTTTTTTTAGTGTGGAGAGAAATATTTTTATACTAAAATATCTTTACTTAGAATGAGCTATGCCTTCTAAATTTCTCATAAGTTGAAAGTGTTTAAGTTGAAAGAATTTTGATTTGTTTAGCCTAATGAGCATTAGGTTGGTAGTATACAACCCTGCAAGAGATGGGCCGTTTCCTCCAAGTGCTTGTTTGGCTGCCTGGAACCTGTGGCTAAAGGAAGCTGCACAGTGTCAGAAGCTCTATCACTAGTCTAAGAAAGATCAAAGCTCAGAATTCAAGACATGGATCCTATTCACAGGTATTGCAATGCTCTCACACCATTAAGGAGGATCGTATGTCAATTTACCATAGATCAGAAAAGACAGAGGCAGACAGAGAATTTTCTTTTCTTTTTAAATTACTTTTGGCTGACAAATAAAATGTGTTTATAATTATGGTTCACATTGTGATCTTATGGTCTATGTATTCATGTGGAGTGGCTAAAGCAAGCTGTTTAACATACATATTACCCCATGAACTTGTTATTTGTGGCTGGCACACTTAGCATCTACTCTCAGTTAATTTCAAGAATTCACTGTTCATGAAGAAATGAATAATTCTGAAACCCATTCTGGGGAAGTAGACAAAAAAATTCTTTTGAGTCCAATGTACATAAATAATAACAATTACTGCAACTGAAAAAAAACACTGCTTTCAAATCGAAAAGAAGGGAATGGAATAGACAGATGTCTGATCGAAACAAGAGGAAGAAAAGAAAAATACACACAGTACAATGGTGAGACAGAAGCTTAGAGTGGTTTGCCTAAACCTGGAGATGTTTGTAAGTGGACTGAATATTTCAACCAAATAATAGAAACTCCATAGAATAGAGATAAATGATATGATTAGTTGCAGATGTGGTTTGGTATTCAATAACTCTGTTTCAAATTCTTCTTACATACAGACAAACTATACATAAAGCTACTGCAGATGGATGTGTCACTGAGCCCAAGTTCTGTCTAGTGAGTGGAACCCTGAACAGGTGTGGTAACCTTTCATTTCCTTGACCAGACACATCTGCTTGTGATTCCCTCCTTCCTGGGTTTGTTAGTTTTGGTAGTCAGCTGATTCTCATTGGTAAAATATCATATGTATTATTTGAGTTTTTCTAGAGTAAATTAAATGTAGGACATTCTGGGGAGAAGAGTTCTGCCCAAGACATATGTGACATTGGCCAAAGGATTGATGGGTTTAGATGAAAAAAGAAAGTCATCCCACAAGGAAGCTGTAAGACTCTTTCTTGTTGAGTGAGTATGTTTATTGATTTTGTCACTCACTGATACAAAACTCCAGCTTCTTCATCTTTTAATAAAGAATCAATAGAGGAAAGTTCCATGCTCTCATTGATGAGTTGACTCTGCTAAGATGTTCTGTTTTCTAAAACAGGAACCTGCTTCTCTGCTTCTGCACTATGTGCATAACCACTGTCAGAATGACCAGTCCCTCACTGCTTTAGGAAAATCAGCACGTTTCCATTCCCTTCCCAATACAATTCGCATGCTCACTGAGCAGATTCAGGGTATCCGACAGTGGCTCTGGAAGCCCTAGCATGAGACTTTACAAGAAGAAAAGGTGTATAGAATCGAAAGTCCCTAAATGAATGTATGGTTCTCCTACATGACATTTCCCTGAACTGGCATTAGCAACAGGTGAACTTTCCCCGTGTAAAGTCCTTGTGATTTTTGTTACAGTAGTTAGTGAATTTGTTTCAGTCACATATACACATAAGTGATTATCTTCCTGTTAAATCCATTGGAATCTTCCTGATATCACTGTCAGTAATTTGAAATAATTAATATGGTCTAGCCATAGAAATGAAACACTATCAAAATCTGATTTTGTGCCTTTAAATATCACAGCTCCCTATGAATGACACTGAGGTTCAAATATCAATGGAACAAGTAATGTCTTTTTCCAGTGAACCAACAATTTCACTTCTAAGAATTAGTCTTAAGGAAATACCCAGGAATTTTCTAAAGTATAGAAACATGTTTAAGTTTATTTCATGTTAAATAAAAACTTAAAGTATGTCAAAAGTACAGTAGAAAATTATTCAAATAAATACTGGTATCCTTATTATTTACAATTAGAAAATTGTAAAGATCATAAAGATCACTGTATGAGTGGCTTGAAGAGAAAAAATTCAAGTTATATAGTTGTCTTAACATGGCATGTTACGCAGTAATATGTGCAGCACATTGTCATAATGAACACCAATGTGCCAAATGCTAATGACTTTCTCTATTCATGAAGCCCCCCTCCCCCCTTGAATTCTAAGCTTTCAAAGATGAGCAGGTTTTGCTTTTGCACTCCAGGAAACTAATAAAATGGATATCTTTATACATGTCAGCTCATTAAAATCATTCACAAAATGCATGGGCATTTTAAGATGCTGTGTTTTCAGTCTCCTTTATACTCTACTGGGAACTCCATTACAGAGAAAGTCACAGTGATGCAGCTGTGTTATGGGTCCTGGACTTTTACATTGTATAGTTCTTCTTCTATGAGGACTGGTTTTTACAACTAACACCTTAAGGAAATAACTCATATCAATAAAATTACTCTCAAAAATCCCTTAGGAACGTCCTGCAGAGAGGAAATTTTAGAGTTCCTTTTTCAGAATTATGTGAAATCCCTGTTCTTTAACTGATTAAAGGTTCACTTACAAACAGATGATTGCACAGGAAGTGACTGTAATGGGACAGCCTTAGAGGAGAGACCAGGGAGGGGACCAAGAGGTCCCTGCATCCACAGTCAAGACAAGCCCTTTCTGAGCACAGCAGTGTAAAGTGTCACCATACTGTCTCTAGTCATTTTTTCAGGTCAAGCAGAGAACTTAATTGTCAGAAGGTACATCTTCGGGTGTTTTGATATCATCATGCTGTTTTCACATCCTAAGCTCTATTAAAATGAGATATCATTGATTTGTTTATGTTTTGTTGGTCCTAGTGTAGTTTGTGGGAAATGTTTTGAGCTGGCCTTTGCTAGTTGAGAAACATGCATTTTAAACCAGACATGAGAACTTTAACAAAAAAACTATGAAATCACTTTTAATTTAAGGTTCCACACAACTAGCATCATTCTTGATATAATATTTAGTACTAGGGATAGTCTAAAGCCTTTCATCTTCACCTCACAGTTTATTCTTTGTCTTGTCTAATACAACATCTGAATGAAGTGGTTACAATTAGAAGGGATTATATGTGAATGCCCAACATAACACAAGGTCGCATATATGTGCATTAGATTTTTTTGTTGTTTCTTTTAAATCAAGCATGTACTGCAAAGTTTAATGAGGTACCCGAGTTTAGAATTTAATACACCCTTCTGTAATTTCACACCTGTGTTGCTTATGTTTTGGGTAGAGAAAATTAAAGCTTCCAGCTGCTGTTACATATGATGCAAAAGTCCCCAGCACACTTACAAATGGCATTTCCCTCCACATGGAAGAGATTAGGACAATATCTTCTGCAATTTAGTTGAAGGACAGGGAGGAGATGGTATCTAGAATCATGCCACACCAGAGAGTAATAAGAGAGAACAAAAGGCCACTACCCGTGGAGGAACTGTGTTTATGATGCTCTTAAGGGACACCGTTTAGTTGGGTTGGCTGAATTTCTCAATAATATGAAACATTATGTTCTTATGCCTTGCAAATCCATTCTTGTCACCGATACACACTATTAACAAAAGCTTACAAAATATTTTGGCTAGAAATTAAGTTGAAACATTCATTTATGGTATGTGATAGTATTGTGGCTTGGGTTTGAAACTCTTACCACAGAGTCATATTATTTGAACACTTGGTCCTTGGCTGCTGGTGTATTTAGGAATGTTGGAAAACCATTAGGAGGTAGATCCTTTCAGGAGGAAGTCAGTAACAGGAGGGGGTGGTGGTGTGAATTTTTAATATCCTGGCCTCACTTCCTGTTCTCTCTGCTTCTAGTGTGACTAGTTGTCATCCATTCCTTCTGACATGCCCCCCCCACCATAATGGATTGTGTCGTAATTTATAATAAACCCCTTTTCCATATATCACTTCTTGTTAGGTATTTGGGCACGATGAGTAAAGAACTAATACAGATAGTTTACCAAAAGCACTAAAGACAGAAACATTGTTGGTCAAGATCAGGAGTGGGCCTGTGACAGAATAGCTCAAGATAAAGGAGTGGTTGGAATGTATGTATGTGATTCAGCAAGAAGACACATTTGAGGAGATGGGCATGAATTCAGTAGGTCTAATGTAATGTTAAAGTTAAACCTATGACTTAGTTACAAAAAAACATCACTTTTATAACTTGTACAAATATAGTGGAATAGTAAATGTGTTTTCTTTAAGGACTATTTCTCTAAATGTAGTAGTAAAGACACGTAGACTATCATAAGTCACTTTGGTGGTCTATGTAGTATTTTACAGTGACTTTTATATATTAACCTTCTGTAACATTTCACAAACAGCCATGACTGTAATTGTTATTATTTTAGTGTCCTTAGCTGTTTAAAATGTGGTTCTTTTCATATCTGGGCTTTTCCTTTCAAAACTTTTGGATATTTATGCTTTTTTGGAATATATTATGTTCTTGTAGAACATAAATTTGGATGAGATTTTCAATAATGAGAAAGATAAGGTCATCCTAGGTTTTCTGTTTTGTCAATAATTATTAACTTGCCATTTTTCTTATTATTTTTGACATTATTCACAGGGTTCTTCCAGTTGCCTGGTTTTCCATTTGATAATTAAGGATTTAGGGTTCTGCCTCCCACTGATAGTGAGTAAATAGTTAAGAGGAACCTGAATACTTGCTCCCTATTTCTGAGTAGCACGGACGTTTCAGTAGTGGTGACTTGACTTTGTGAATGTGAACTGTTTTCATTGATATCTATTTTTCTATTATGAAACTGCTTGATTATACCTTTATAAGCAATGGTTGTGGTAAGTTTTTCTACTTATTTTTTAGAATCCTCTTTAGTAACATTTGGCAGAATATTCTTCCATCTTAATCAGTGTCCCAAAACACCAATTTTTGTACTCAGGGCTACAGGACTCAACTTCTGAAATTGTCTATGGGTCTCTAAGATATCCAGAGAATTGAAGTTTAAAACAGAATCGGGCCTTTAGATTAAGGAAAATAGAAATTATATTTTATGATTTAGAAAAGCTTCACTTTGAAATGGCTGCATATGAAAGTGCCTCGGGTTGATCACATTTAAACGGTTGATAGAACTTGCTGCTGCTGTATTCTTATTGTTCCACTGGTCTTCTTTCTATTACTACCTTCAACAAGTTTCAGGTGGTTCAAGTCTGGACTAATAATGTTCATTAAGACTTAGAACTCTTTTTACTTCTAAGAAATTTATATTTGGTTCAATGAAAGGCCTTTTCAAGGACCTTGCTTCAGTTTCAAACTATTGGGAGAATGTGTTACATCTGTTCAAACTCACCTGGTGACTCTTCTTCCGTGTATGTACTTGAAAGGAGCCATGTAAAGAGAATGGTCCATGCATTTTCTTCTTGGAACAAAGCTAAATATGAACCTTGAGGTTTCTTCAACTGATGAGATATAGTTGAGAACATCTCTAGGAGTCGAAAGGCTGTTATTTTGATAAATAGGATTTTCTGGGAAGGAACAATATTTTGGGAAAATATTGAAAGACGTCAGTATACAATTTTAATTTCAGAAATCAAGAAGCTGAGTCAGGAGGACTCTGAATTTTGACATCAGTCCATACTAGCATGTTCAAAAGTGTCTTGAGCTACAAAACAAGACTCTACAAAAAGTAAAATTAAAGCTAAGCAAATGAATTTCAAGTTTTGAGCAATGGATCTAAATTTATTGTGACAAGCAATGTCCAGTTGTATATGTTTATATGAGGATGAAGAGTGGTTTGATGAATAGGATCAAAAGAAATAAAATCAAAGACATAAGAAACATTTACAAATGCTAGACAGAAATAGCAGATGACCTGAGTTAAAAGGAAGGAACAGCATATAGGATGTGTCGCACAAGCATCAGTGAGGAAGTTGTCAGTGATACTGAAACAGCACGTTGTGCAACAGTCTGTATGAAGAAATAATTAAAGAACAAAAGATCATGCAGTTGAGATGGAAATGGAAGAGCATAGGAGGCATTGGAGGAAGGAAGGTGTGGAGATGAGGCATATACAGTACATATGTAGGAAATGAATGAATATTAAAAATAACTATTGAAATTAAGGGCAGACAAGTAGAATTTTGACTGCTAATTTAGACATGAGGCAGGAGTGTCATGACACTGGTAGATGGTAGCTGTCACAGAATGAGAAGAAAATTTTAGTATCAGAATTTATCAGATGTGAAAGTTACTGAGCTAAAGCCTTCTTGTTGTGGTCACTTTCTAGCCTTGAATCCCACCCAGAGAGAGAGTATGAAGGGAAGAATAAGAGCTAAAAGGAAGGATAATCAATAAACAGAAAGGAGTAATTGAAAGTTTGTGAGTG
This sequence comes from Alexandromys fortis, assembly GCF_014885135.2. Lineage (NCBI taxonomy): Eukaryota > Metazoa > Chordata > Mammalia > Rodentia > Cricetidae > Alexandromys > Alexandromys fortis. Next base: position 34,244,480 of record NW_026067909.1, on the reverse strand, counting down.
ATTGTAATGAGGTAGCTGGGAGGGTTAAAGAACAGGAGCATGAGCTCAGAAAAATATTTTTGTTGAGTGAACAAAAAACATAAATGGACCACACAACTTTTGAGATTATGAAGGCAAGAAATTGTCATCTTCCTTACATCATGGAAAAATAAGAGGCTCAACCTTAAATTGGAAGAAATACTATCATCTTCAGAATAGGTTAATTTTCTATCATGCAAGTGGAAAGGAAGAAACATTGGGGAAAGGTTGAAGATACTAAAGATGCAACCAAATGACTGATTCCCAAATTGAGGTTCCATAGGATATGGAGTTAGTGTTGTTAGTGTTTGAAAAAGAGGAGAAATGAGGGACTAGACAAAGATGGGGTTGTAGAAACCAATATAGAATAGATAAGAATGGGAAAAATGATGCCTATGTCTCCTGAAATATGGTACTCCACTGGTCTGATCTGGGACAGAGGATCAGTTTTTGGCAACATGTTCCTGTCCTTGGGCTATTGGTGAAGGCAACTTTGGTTATCATCCCAGCATGCACTGGAGGGTAATAGCTTGAAAGGAAAGTCATCGATTATGTGTTTCTGGTCTTATTTTTAAAAGTAGTGTGTTCCCATTATTTATAGGTGCTCAAGGTATTTCCTCAACAACATCCTTACAAATGAACAGCTTACAGGTTATCTTGGATGCATTTTTATAGAATCTCATATTGAAAGACCATTCTATATTACATAGAACTCTGGAAGCAAATACGGAGAAAAGTTATGGTGAAGTGACTCAACTAATTCTCTCTTCTCAGTGATAGTTCATTCATTTCATGTCCCTTACATTTGAGAGCACCTTGTGCCTATTCGCTCTGTGATTGGGATTTCTATACTCTTAAATCTGACTGCATTTAAACATAGTTTTAATATGATACTTGTAGTTAGTCTTTGAAACTTTCTTCCATGTATACAACATATTAGAATCATATATAATTTAACAAAATTTCATGAAGGATCCCAGTCTTTGAGTTCATTGAATGTGGACCTGCACTCTCATACCAGTTACAGAAAAGAGTCACAGTGAAAATCAAGATATTTAAGACTGTAGAATTGTGGACACTCTGGAAGTCATCCCAACCTCAACTGATGTCCCAAACATTTTTCCCCAGTCATCCTTACTGTTATTTGCCCATTGCCCAGCTTGATATTTCTGTCTTGTATTCTATATAATCATGAACTTCCTGATGAAGAAACAAATTCCAGGCATTTGTGCTCTATGCTTTGGATATGATACTCTTTCCTTAAGGAAGAAGCTTCTACTCCACACATGAAAATTTGTATTGCAGCTCAGTTTTGAAATGCCTGTGGGTACACTGATGAGTGGAAAGGTTTTGTCATGTCTCCTCATACGCTTGTATAAAAACCTACTGTCTGACCCTGGCTTTCAGAGAAACAAGACTGTTAGTACTAGACAAAGAGATCTCTGTGAAACAGAGCAACTGTGATAGCAATTAAGACAAAAACAGGAAACACTGCATCCATGCCTTATATTGTCAGAACTGTAGGATTTCATGTGACTTTGTCTCATTTGCCAGTAAAGTCTACTTAGCTATTAGCTAGTGCCTAAACTTCCAGTGGGGCTATACATGGTCTCCACCTGTTTTAAATACTCCGCATCTCAATTACAAACTTAGGCTTGTGAAACGCTGGAGTCTTGGAATCCATGTTAATGCTAAGGATTAGCTGTTAAACAAACCAGTTAAATTTATCTTTCAGAGTGTATGTAATACTCTGAGCACTGGCACTTTTGGGTTCCATTAGCAGTAACTAGCATCCTAATTTTTCTTTTCTTTCTATTTTTTTAAAGTTCATTTTCTTTTTCAGTACCATGAAATACCAAACTGAATTTGATTCCAACTCACTCTTGGTTTCAAACTGGATATGAAAACCACTTTAAGAATCATGTATGAGTCAATTTCATGGAAAACAGAGGGGTTTTAAAAAATACTTAATCATTTCTGAAGTGTTCACATGCATCCAGCTATCGAGCGATACATACTGGATAGACACAGATCCAAAGTAATCTGTGGAGCTATAAACTGGACACAACTGTCCTGCAGTATGTATTTCCATTTCTGAAACACAAAATTACCGTATTTATAGTCACATTTATTGCCAAGGATAATTTTAAGCAGTCAGATGGGTTACTGTTTCCTCACAGGTGTGTGTCTATTGTGGTCATGCTCACAATTCATGAAGAAATAAAATGTCTGGCTGGGTTTCTGGAATGAACAATGAAGCCAGCAATAAATATATTTTTTATGCATATAATTTAAATTATGTCCTGGTTACACAATACACTAGAGGAAAGGGGAAAGGTGGGCATGTAGAAGTAAAAATGTGGTCAGGAAAATCAAGGAAGTCTTCCAACTGAGGTGGTGGCTGTAGTATTCAGAGGATGTGAACTGGGCAGTTAGCAGATCTAGTTTGCAACATTTTCCATGGCAAAAAGGCAGGCTTGCATAACTGGAAGTTTAGAATTGCATCTTTGAAACAGTCTAGGATAGATGAGACTTACTACAGAAGGTTTGAGAATTATTTTAAGGTTATTACAATGCAAAATAAAATGCATGTTTTTAGCATAAGTATATTCATCTTTTGGGGTCTTCTATAAACAGATGGATATTACCTCATTTCAGGACTTTAATTTTTAAATATTAATTAACACAGTAGGTACTAATACTGATTCCCAACTTCTTTATAATTTTATATAAAAACAAAATGAAATAAAATTTCTTTAAGGCATTTTTTAAGTGCAAAGGTATTACATTCATCCATAAAACCAATAAAATCTTGTCATGTGTTATAGTATGGATGACTCTGGAAGACATTATGCTAAACAAAATAAGCCAGGCACAAAAGGCAAGTATGTGTGCATACGTGTGTATGTGTGTGTGTGTGTGTGTGTGTGTGTGTGTGTGTGCAGCTGCCTTCATTGGGTACCGGGAACTAGACTCTAGTCTTCTAAAAGAACAGAAAAGCAATCTTAACCACTGCCCTATCAATTTTATGCATCAAATAAAAATAATTAAAGTAAAGCAAAATGCAACATATATTAAAAATTTTGAAAAATATTCTGCTACAAAAATCAAAAGGCTGATACACTTTGGACATCATAAAGAAGTTGTAAAAATGGCCTTACAGCTAGGAGCTATTCTTGAGCCTTTGTTCATAATTCTGGAGAGTTGGAGGGAGGTAAGGCTGGGTAGATTTTATCAAAATACATTGTATAAATATATGAAAATTTCAAAAAGAAAAATATATTTAAAAGATAAAATATTAAAATTCTTCCTTTAATAATTTTTCATGATTTCAACTTCTTGTGAACTGTACCATCTGATGGTACAAAACAAAACAAAACAGATTACACGTCTTTTTCCCATTGAAGTTATTTACAATTTCTTCCCAGGGCATTTCATATATATTCTTCTCTGTTTTCATGGGAAAGTTATTGCAAAATATATTTACTGAATATATGCATGGTTTTATTTAAATATACTATGTGGTGTGTTTATCTTTTCAAAGGAGTTTTATGTTTACTTTGTGAGTGAGTGTGTGAGGGCACATGTATCCCTGCCCTTGTGCAGAGGTCAGAGGAAAATGGTAGGAGTAGTTGTTTGCATCATGTGGGGCATAGAGGATCAAACTCAGGTCTTCAGTGTTGGCAGCAAGCACTCTTAGCCATTGGGCCACATCTCTTGTTTATGCCATGAGATTTGAGTCCTCCCTTTATTAAAAAAAATGAAAGAAATAAGAATGAAACTTCTAGAAGTTATAGGATAGAATTATTTATGTACTATATATATTTATATAAAAATTCAAAAGTATTTTACTCTCCAAGACATATTTAAAAGAAGTATCTTGCCAAATTCCAGCAATGAAGTAAAGCTACAAATCTGACAATGTGTTTAAGTCTATTTAAAATTTAATCATTACCATAATAAAGACATCATTATGGAATGATAATCTGAATGGTAATTAACATTTCTATTTTGTTGCTTCGGGGTCAACATGGTGGCCCAGCCGCCTGCTTTTTCCTTTGCTTTGTGACAATCCATTTCTTCATGCTAAACATTCAATGCTAGATTGATTTGACTTTTAGCCTTTCTCTCTGAGCTGTATTTGAATACTCATGGTTAGAGTCTAGGGAATTAATGAGTCTATCCTTCTACCTCATTTTCTGCTCTGCTCTTTAAACGATAATTATAGTGACAACATTCATATTATTATGGGTAAGCATTTCCATTAGAAAACCAGTCTTCCTTCTATAAAAAAGTCTACAAATTTAAATTGGAAAAGATAAAAACCAATAATGGAAATGTTAAGCTTGAGATCAGGGTTAACATGAGATAGCATAGTATGAAGTGTACACAGAAAAAATTCAGGGAAGCCATTCCCACTGACTTGCTCATATGTAACAGGAGTTTTATCATAATTGCTCTAGTCTGAGGAGCCCTAGGAGGCTTGGCTCAGTCACCTATGCCCAAAGACCAATTAAAGAGATGAGCAAACATGAAAATTAGAGACTTGATCATTGTAGCCCCATTGGGAAGAACTGAGGAAGTTAACCCAAATCAGGTTTTCCTGTCGTTACATGAGCTTTTGGTATAAATGAAGGAAGAATTGTGGCAAGGAAAAAGAGGATGCATAATGAGAGCCAGGCTTGAAGAGGCATGCCTATCACTCTTAAGGTAGGGGGATCTCTATAAGCTTCAGGCTTCAGCTAAGGGTTTAGTGAGTTATGTTAGCGAAAGAGTGGGGTTGTGTGTAAGACAGAATAAAGAAAACCAAACAAAACCACTGACTTGGCTCTGGTTCTTCAAGACAGTCATTAGAGATCATTAGTTTGAGTGGACAAACGGGTTCTCAGGAAGTGATTACTTCTGAGTTGTGATGCAGTCTTATGCTCCTAGATGACTTTTCCTCATCACTGGCGTGATTCTGTGGGAGCCTGATGGTTCACTAAATTCAAGGTCACTGGGTTTAGGGAAATGAATTATCTATATGCATGCAGACAGGGTTTTAGATAGATAGATCAGTAATCAGCGGCTGATAGCATCCTTATGTGCAGAAGTAAGTGGTGACTTTATTTATTATTTATTTCAAAATAAAGGGTGAAGAAGACCAAAGTTCATTGCCCAGTAACCACCAGGCAACTAACAACGATGCAAAACTCCAAGTCAATTGGACCTAATATCTTCTTCTGGCCTCCTCAGCTTAGCATCTGCAAACCATTTTTACACAGCCACATAGACAGACAGACAGACAGACACAAACACATGCATGCACTCACACAATAACCCTTACCCAATAATTTTACTTAGTGGGTTATAAAAAAAGGCATCAATTTAGGAGGGGTTATGTTGGAGGAGCATGGGGCAGTGAAGTAAATGATGAACATACATAATCACATTTAATTCTATATATGTATGAAACAAAATAAAATAAATAAGGAGAAATTTGAATCAATAGCACCTAAGGAATGTACAAATGAATAACAATAAAATCAAATAAAGGAAAAAGTAAAAGATAAAGCTTTTAGAAAATTAAGGAAGATTGCTTGACTTTCACCTTCTTTTACCTGCCATGTAGAGTAGGGGTTCTCAACCTTCTAATGTTGCGGTCCTTTACTCCTGTTCCTCATATTATGGCGATCTTTGACCATAATGTTATTTTCTTGCTCCTTCATAGCTTTAATATTGCTTGGTATGAATCATTATATAAATATCTGTATTTTTCTATGGTCTTTAGGGTACCTCTGTGAAAGGGTCATTCATCCTCCAAAGTGATTATTATCCACAGGTTGATAACCATTTATGTAGGCCTAAGAGACAAGTTCATGCTTTTTAGTAAAAGTAGCATCTAAGTACCTGTTGCATAATCAATTTCCCCACATTCTTTATAGGAGTAAGTAACTGAATCAGTCTAGGAATGGAAATACCTTTATGATAGACTGAAGGTCAATCTATGGATGAATGTTTTCTTTAGAAACATTAGTTAACCTTTTAGATGGTTGTCAAAGCCTAAAAGACAGTTTCTATAAGGGTGATGGGTGAGATAAACTTAAAAGATTCTATAAGCAAAAATTAAAAAAAAAAGATTCTATAGGCAACATTACTAGAGCTAATGACAGAACAACCGAATGGTCACAGTGAGTCCTAGAGGAGGGAAGAGGACTCAGAAGAGAGCACTCCTTTCCCCTATGTTTCACTCCTGTCTGTAACCATCAATATTCCTTGTTGTCTGATTCAGGGCATCTGATAATGCGTGTCTATTGCTCTGAACTGTTGGAATTAATGAGATGTGTATATTTAGAGATTAATTCTTCTAATAACACAGATGTTCTCCCAAAGATGGTGTTGTCTGTCTTTTAGAACATAATTTCTAAACTACTGCTTTTTAAAAAATTGGCCATGATATGAGGTGCTCTGAATTTCTATACCACAGTAACACTAAATAAGATATTCTGAGTATGTATTGTTAAAATAGGCGATTTAATTTATTTATGATCTACATGTTATTGTAAAGGTGCACCAAGGGTAGCACTTTGTATAGCTCACATTGCCTCTGCTACAGTGTTTTAAAAAATTATTCACCCGCCTTTTGAGTATATTTATTGGATTCCCTACTGAAAATGTAAATAAGTTTCCATTTGTTTTACAGCTGGAAATAACTCAGCTGAGAACAAAGACCATAACCCCATGGGCAGGTGAATGAAGAGATAGTTTATGGCATAGTGAACTATGCAAAGGTCTTCAGGAAATCCCCAAACTGTCTTCTCTGGACAACAGTTACCCTAAAGTAAATGCCTGAGTTTCCAGGGAATGCTCTTTACTCCCTGAAATTCTTTGGACAAAGAGTCCAGGGGTAGCTAGGGAAAGAAGATGAAAATCAGGATCCCTTGATTTTCTGAGGTCCTGAAAGCAGGGCTGTGCCTCAGCTTTCTCCATAGTTTCATCTGGGACTTCTTTCAACATCTGCTGGTTGCCTAAGGAATGTTTCTGGAATAAATGAATAAATAAATGTCTCTCCAAACACATCGTCTCATTTATTTTGACAATAGTTTCCCTTGAATTTTATTGCGATAAATATTGGTGAGCTTAGTGAAGACTGACAGACATGATCAAGAATATCTCTTTGATATCAGTTGGACATCTCTGAGTTGTCAGTATCTTAGGGGCCCAAAAAGGTGTCTGGGATCAGCAGAGTAGCTGCATCCAAATCTGTGAGGATAACAGGGGGTTGAGAAAAATGCCAGGTAACAGCTAATATTGTATGCTCCTAAATCCTGAGGGTGGGCATTCTTTAGACTGAGTGAAGAAGTATATTGGAAGAGATTCTATATCTAGACCCATTAGTCACCTAGTCTTATTAGTTTTATTCGGATGCAGACTCTATAGAGCAAGTAGGCAGTGATATCTGCAACTGACTTTGCATTTCTAATAGACCCTAGTGATGTGGGTGACTTTGCTTCATCAACTTTGCATTGGGTATCAAGAATGAAGAAAACAACATGCATTTAGAAAAAATATCTATTACATTCAGAGCTCTGTTTCCAGTGAGGTAGGCATGTGTCCAGGAAGTATAAGAGATAATGGGAGGAAACAGATGTGAGCCTCTTTCATTTGTATGTCAGCTTCTAAAAGTGTCTACTTTATTTGTGCTGAACATATGTCTCTCTCCCTCTCTCCCTCCCTCCATCCCTCCTTCCCCTTCTCCCTCCTTCCCTCCCTTGCTTCCTCTCTCCTTCCCTCCCTTCCTCCATCTCTTTCTTTCTCTCTCTCACACACATAGTATGTGTGTGTGTGTGTGTGTGTGTGTGTGTGTGTATGACTAAATATTATCTACATGTATTTGAGTGTTTTTCAGTTTTCTACTAGTGGTGATTCACATTATAAACTAAGTGAGGTGCTAAGATAGGACTTGGGTACCACACAGGCAGAGATCAGAAAGGGATCATCATCTCATTGTTCAGAACAAGACAGTGAGGTTCTGAGATATTATGGATTTGCTTAGGTCTACAAAACTGAGGTATGAACTTATACCTTCTGACTCAGATACTATTGATCTTACCCCTTCCATGTGCCCAGGGCACTTGGCGAGAGGACAAAGTTATAAAGTAATCCAAAGCACAAGGGAGGAACCTCACCTACAAATGCACTTTCTTTCTAACCTCTCATAAAACACAAGGAAAAATGGAGAGGTGTAAAAGCAGATTGTTCCCATAAGTGTCCCATGTGGGAGAGAGCCTTCCTTGCTGCTATCTCCTTAACCACCTTATCTCTTCTCTTCCCCTCTGATTCCCTATCCCAGACCAGCTACAAGCTGTTTGTGTCTGTTCCACAGCTCTCAAAAGTTCACTTAACATTTTCAGAGCTGTTTTATAGAGATTCAGGATACAGATGAAGTCAAATGGTGTGAAGCTGCAGGATGTAGCTGAGCAGCACACGGACTTTTGAAAAATACCAGAATGGCCTCCTATCACCTTATCATGCCAGATGGATCCTTAAATATGACCAGTTAGGAGTTTGTGCTAATAAAAGAATAAAATAATAAAATAATGATTCCTGGGATATTAAACGTTACTCATGAAAGTCTTGCTTAATTAGGTAACTATATTACATTTGTGTGAACAAGCATCATGGTTCATATTTTAAGCTTATAATTAGCTTTAGTAAATTAACCTTATCTGATATTGCCTGAGTCATCATCCCCAAGAGAGGTGTGAAAGAAACAGAATGCCACCTCTACCTACCTAGTATCACCGGTTAATTAGAGCAACAGATGAACACATGATCACTGTCCAATGCATTGCACAGTGACATAGAACAGAACCAGTGCACAGAGGAACTGGCTTGAGACCCCGAGATTTTCAGAAGTGGAAGAAAATAATTCAGAAGGGCTTAATGATTTCTTTAGACACCAGAAACCTCCATAATTTAGGAAGTCTAATAATATTTACTAAGTGTTGAATTATGTTACACATAGAGACACATTTTTCTGTATATGCCCTTGTGGACTTTATGTTAATATACAAAGTATATACTTAACTTACAAATATATATGCATACATTTCATATGTATATTATATTGTAATATGGACTATAATTGAAACGTACCTTTAGCTGTCAATCCTCTGTTTCTCCCCCTCTTAATCTTCTGAAATTCTCTGTTTTGTTCTTGGATCCTATAAATTTTGACCCCTTTTGAGTCCATGTTTAAGTGAGACAATGTGGGGGTTTCTTTCTGTGCCTAGATTATTTTACATGACAATGTCCTCCAGGTTCATCCACACTGACTTTCAAGGTCATTTATTTTGTCACAAGTGATTTTTTTTAAAAAGAATACAAGTCATTATCTTAACATATTTATATTCTAAAATATCAAACAATTAGATTCAAAGGTTGGAGAGCTGCTTAATTCTAGAAATCCTAAAACCTTATCAATGTGATCCTGAATCTGCTCACTACTTGCTCTGAAGTGAACAGTGCTTCTGACATCTGTTCCTTAGATAAAAGACATTAGGACAAGTGATTAATTCCTTACAATTAAGATTCTGGATATATTCGATGGAGTTATTATTGCTGTTTCAGTTTCCTTCATGGTATCTCTGTGCTTATGTCCTTTGTGTCTGGATTACGTCTTAGACTCTGAATCACACAGCACAAAAGTATCCTTTTTCCTTAGCAGATGGACTGTCAGTGAAGAACTATTAATTCAGGTCAACAAATGACCTATGCCTTATTGAAACAGGATTGCATGTAATTTCTCTTTTGGAGCCTCTAGATCTCAGACAATTGCTTTAATAATTCAGAAATCACATTTTAGAGTGATCAGGTGTGTGTGTGTGGCGGGTGGGTGGTTGTCAGGCATGTGTATATCCCAACATTCCTGTTGATTTGGGGAACATCTTGCTAAAGTATGGTCCCTTATTTCTGATTGCTATAAACTTCATTCCTTGCATCAACCTTCAGTATCACTGTAGGAATTCTGAGCTTACCGATGCATGCAACCACATTTTTTTAAAATGTGATTTCTAAGTATTAAACTCAGATTGTCAGAATTTTCTATTCTCTTCTAGTAAGTTCTGTATCCTTCCAGTATAATATTACCTCTGCCTGCTATCTTGAATTCATTCATTCTCATAGCTCCTACTCTCGTCTTCAGGTTCCCTCAAGGCAGGAGATACTGCTATATTTGCCTTACCAATCACCAATACCAATAATCAAGAAATTACAAAAGTGGTTCTCCTTAGTACCTCCTTGTTGTCAAAAGGGATCCTTTGAACTTCACTAAAAGATGAACTCATTGATAGACTCTTCACCTTTGCCATTGGATCTGGCAACCTATTTGGGGTTTCAATCTGAGCCTGTGTGGTGTAAAGAAACAAGAGTCAGGTCGAAGCCACCACTGTCACAAAGATGCTAAGCCCCTGTCATGGCTGTGTAGCCTCTTGACTCTACATTCTCATTCGCAGATCATAGAAACACAGATAACCCTTAGTTCGTCAAAACTGTGTACAAAAGTGGGGTTCAGATGCTGCAAGAATCAGGGATACTTAATATAAAGCTGCACTATAGAGCTTTGGGGAAACTCAATCTTTACAATTTTAGAATCTACTATAACTTCGTAAAATGAAAACTTTCTCCTATCCCTTAAAAAATCATTGTAGTGCGATGCAGAAAATTACTGAAAAGAATAAGTCTGCTGAGCAGGCTCTCAGGCCCATGGCCCTCTGTGTATCCTGTGAAGTTTTCTGCTCTTATTTGGAGGGGAAATTGGAAAATGATCATGAGCTTAGAATCAAGAAAAACAGCTTGTGTTGTGATCATGACTATCCTACCGCGTCGCAGTATTTATTTGATAAGGGTTAAAACATCTGGTTCTAAATGTCAGCCTGGACTCTAAGAAGATCATCATCCTTGTCATCAGACATTGCACCGTGGTGATGCATTTTCAGACACTTTCTTGTCATTTTAATGAGATTTCTGCCGCTAAAATGCCCCACTGACAATTGGATCTACAAACCGCAGTTCATCAATTGATTGCAGGTGTTTCCCCTTGGAAAACAAAAACTGCACTGCATACTGAGAGGAGAGGGAAAATCGATTTTCAACAGCCACACATGAAATCTGAAATGTGGCTTTGGGGCACAAATCTTCCAGTATTTCCATATAAAATACATTGCATTTATAAAATGTCTTACCAAAAATGTCAATATTAATAAGATTTTGTAAATTGAAAATTAATTTTAATATACTTAGAAAGGGAAGGGAAAGACTCTTTTCTTAATTACTAGAAAATAAAATCTCAAGCTACATACTCTCCAGTCTTATTCTTATGGAAATCGTTATTGGTCCCATTATACTTGGAAATTCACATTATAAAATATTTCTTAACATCCATAAAAAATGATTTGATGAGAAACAAGCCTGTTTCTCATTTAGGAATCTACTGTTAACATACATAATCTTCCATTCCCCATGTTGAGAACATCATTCCATATCTGTATTGATTTCCTTTTCATATTTGATGTTTGACACAGTTCTAGCCCTTTGGAAAATCTTTTAAGGTCTGATTTTCTTCTGGGGCAGCATCGCTTAACTTCTAGTGAAGATCAAATCTTCTCTCTGTATCCTTTTCCTTCTCATTGAGGTCTCTTCTGGGGGACTGCACCAACACAGGCTTCTCTCAGCGCTGTTTCATGCCTGTGCCGAACGCTTTAGGGTCTAAATCAGCCACTATGTGTGGGAAGTCTCACTAACAAAGTTGAAATAAGTTTTACCTGGTGCTTTTTTCTTTTCATCTTGATTCTGAGTGGCTTTTTTTTTTTTTTGAGACAGGGTTTCTCTGTGGCTTTGGAGCCTGTCCTGGAACTAGCTCTGTAGACCAGGCTGGTCTCGAACTCACAGAGATCCGCCTGCCTCTGCCTCCCGAGTGCTGGGATTAAAGGCGTGTGCCACCATCGCCCCGCCTGAGTGGCTTTTCAAACTGGAAAGATGTTCCTCATTGTTTGCAACATGGAGTTCTGTGCTACCAACACTACACATGAGCTGATTAATTGATGTGTGTACGTGTGCATGCATAATGTACTTGGCCATGTCTGTGTTTATGTGTGAGAGTGCAAGAATGCATGTGCCAAGGCATGTGAGTTGAAGTCAGAGGTCAGTCTCCATTCTCCATTCATGCTTTTTACCTTGAGACAAGAAGGGTCTGCTGGTTACTTCTGGCTATAGCAGACTAGCTGATCCAGAAGCTTCCATGGAGCTCTTGTTTGCACATTTTTATAATGTCTAAGAAGTACTTGCTTTGAAGACATGTTCTTTTGTGGTTGGCTTTGCGTGGGTTCTGGGGATTCAAATTCAGGTCCTCGTACTTGCCCAGGAATTGCTTTACCTACTGAACCACATCCCCGGCTCCTACACATTTATTTTAAGTATTGGTGATACATGCAAGTAATATCAAAACTTTAAGGTAAAAAGTCCAGACATATGATTCTTACATGTTGAGGTCATTCTTCATGACTGTGAACCCATTATTTCTGTGCCCTGATAAACCCAATTTAAAACTCATTCTTTCCACGATGGCTTCTTGATGAAATTGACCTTCCTTCCAGATGAGTAACTCTTTCTCTGAAATTTTCTTCAGAGCCAGCTTATGAGTCATTCAAGGAAATAAGTCTCATTACTTTGTAATCACACCTCATTTCAACCCTAAATAGAATTACATAGCTTGATCACTTACTTAATTCTCTAGCTTTGGCTCTAAAAGACTTCCATTATTTCGGAACACAAAAGCCATGCTCTGAAGATGGAGACTCATCAGCACTGACGATGTGGAAAGACTGTTGCAGGCTCTGAAGATGCTTCCATCTTCCACATTCAGCATAACCAGATGTGGGCCTTGACCCATTACTTTAATTGCTCCTGTTAAGGCACCCATAGCTGCCCTCTGGCTACAAACAACAGTAACTTTGTCCCCTTACTTATCATTCATCTGAGAGGCTATAAAGCAATTTGTCACCTTTTCCCTTTTGGAATACTTTCTACCTTGGGTTTATAGAGTTCCCTTTGATTTTCTTCTATCTTTATTCACCAGTTCTTTCTCATCCTACTACATATTATGGGGAAAAAAGATAAGAACTTAGGTTTATCATTTATTCTATAACTAAAAGGTTGTTTACTTATTCTCTTGATTGTTTCATGTAAGTTTCTGGCTTGACATATAGTTTAATGTTGATTTTTGCCATGCAGGCTTTCTCAACTGAATTTGAATTTTAGATTTTTATCGCAGGATTTTTCTTTCTTCTTTGACTATCATCAATGAAGTGGGACAAACTCAGTAACCCAGAATGAACTCTTGATGCACTCTCTTTCCCCAGATACACCCATACTTTTGCTTGAAAACCGACAAGGCAATCCCATCTTTCCATTTAAATGTTTGATCCATATCCTTTACCCATATGCTTTGGTTAATGGAGCCTTGGATACTTTCCTTCCACCATGTTTAATCATCAGGATGTCTGTTTTCAAAAAATTCCCAGAATATGAATCCCTCCTTAATACTTTTACTTCTACTATCACCTACCCAGAGCTACTCTTCCTTTGGAGCATCTTACAACTTCATGACCTCCACAGTTTTACTGTTAGTTCCTGTGGTAGGTTGTTATTGCAGTATTCAGAACATTTCTTTTAAAATGCTCTTTGGATAATACTGCTCCCTTCTGTTGTATTCTACTTTGTGTTGCTGTGAGAATAGAATAGTGCCAGAATCTGTAAGTGAATACAGGATTCACTTTGTCATCAATAGTGATGAAGCAGAAAGGGAATCAGCTGTATGTGTACATGGAGGTGATCAAGGCATGAGGTAGCCTTATGCAATAAAATGGTTTGGAGAGATGGCTCAGCAGTTAAAAACACTGACTGCTCCTTTAAGAAGCCCAGGCTTAACAACATCAAAAAGTCGCAGAATATATTGTCTAGCAGTAAACACATAATCTTATATCATGTTCCTGCCTTCTTTTCAGTAGTCACTATATATAGTCCTTCATCTATACCTCCTAGGGAATATCGCTTTATATCATTTAGATGGAGCTGTATCTAGATTTTCCAAAATTTACATATGTGTGCAGATGTATGTAGCCGTACACAAACATCCATAGATTTCACATTTTGATGTGTATGGTGCATAGTATGGTTGAATGTATTTATGACTTGCTATTTAAATCTATCTCATTCTTTATGATGAGTTTATAATATTCATAGAAGCAATATACCACAACATATTGATCATGCCAGTGTTGAGAGACTTTGAAATATTTCCAGTTTTCCAAATTTATATCCAAGGTAGAAGTGAATCTTTTAAGTAAATATGTCACTGTTTCTTGAGGACAGTCCGTTGTGAAGCATCAATGTTGGATCAAAAGGAGCATGTGTTCTGCATTTTATCCTTGCTGTAAAATTGACTACCAGTTTATACTGCCAAACACTAAGATGTGTTGTAATCTATTTAAGACATTAACCAACCTAATTTTGGAAGGTAAGAATAAATTTGGGTAATGATTGGCTTCTTATTTTTTTTATTCTTTGATATTAGATGAATTAGTAGGGATTTTTTCTATATACCTACTAATAAATATATGCCTTTTTTCACAATTTACTACCTTTCTTATTATTTTCTCCTTTTATAATTTACTTGACTATCTTTAAGACAGAATTATTTGAACAAAGTTAACAGTAAGAGAGAAATAAGGAAATTATACATTTTCTAACATTCTTGGCTCCTATTTGGAGAAATAGGAGAAAAGTCTAAAATCTGGAGAGGCTGTACTAATGATGATTAGCCTTGGTTTTGTCCTAGACGTCCCAAGGCATGTTTCATTTTGGCTAGACTCATTGCAGTATTGATGTCTAACCTTGGCTCCAGGGAGATTGAGTTCTCATGGGGTAAAACCAGAGATTTTTTTTGTCTTTCTTTATTTTCTACTTCTCATGTGTTGATGCCAAGAACTAGAAGTGTGTGAAGTCATGCATTCTTCTGGTTTCTTCTCAAAGCCTTACACAACCAATTTGTAGGTGCCTGGGACAGAAAGGTTTAGCAGAGGCTTGATTTAGATTGCTTGGTGTGTAGGGGACCCGTGGCTGCTTTCAAGGTATATTTTTGATTACCTCTCCTTAACTGTTTACCTAGTCCACATCAAAGTTAATCTTTTACTTATTAAGTGAACAGAAAACAGAATGCATATATATCAGATTACCTCCTTCTAAAAATCCTAGTACACACATGTCTATTTTCTGTTTCTAAATAGAGTGTAACTTCTCTCTCATTGTGTTTATTGATGGACAGGTAACAAACCCCACCTTTACACAGAATGAAATTAGAGAAAATTAGAAACAATGATTTAGTATCTAATTTTAAAACAAGTTATTTTGGTTTTATATGTTTTGGCATTTTCTTACATTTATATCTGAGTACCTTGCATATGCAATATCCACTGAAGGCAGAAAATGGTATAAGAATTCCCTGGAACTAGAGTTATATGTGGTAACTATATGGGCATAGGAAATTAAACCAAACTTCTTTGCAAGTGCTCAGCCATTACTACAGTTCCCAATCATGTATTTATAAACCCCCATTAATTATCTAAAGGTAAATAAAGGTTTATATTTTGTAAAGCTTTTTATCCCTAAAGTGAATCTCAATATGTAAAAATAAAGTCAGGTATTTAGAAAATTTTAATGCAAGAACATAACAGACACTTAGGTATTATCACCAAAATTTATCTACACTTCAAACAAATCACCCAACTGCCTGAAACAACCCCCACTAAAAACTCTTTGTTTCAATTGAATGCTCATAGCACATAGGAGTAATGGAACCGTAATTCTCTGGATGCATTAGAGGGAAAAAACATACCTGCATGCATTAGTTTTGATTTATTTTACTGATCTGTTAAAGGCTTCAGAACTGATGAAGTGACATTTCTGTTCTGTTAGTGACACCCTCTTAAAATAACAAGCAGAAGATTTTATTAGTTACTTGCATCTTGAATCGTTTTTATTTATTCAAGGTATGTTAAGGAAATTTCACCAAGAGATCTGGGTGACAAATGTACCAAACAAATGTGAACATTACAGGCTATCAGTCTGAAACTCATTTGTTCTGCAGCCACTTATAATGGCATGCTTTTAGTCAAACTACAAAACTTCAGTTGGTTCTAATATTTTTTCCTTTTTTATTATTTGAGCTAAAGTAATAAATATAATTGAGCACAAATATAACTAAGCTAATATTAAAACCCACTACACTCTTTTCCATGAAATCCACCTCAGGAAGTAATACTATATAGCATATCTTTGTCTCTAACCAGAGTCTTTGCTGAAGACTTTCCTAATCAAACAGCAACAGACTTAATATTAAGGTTCTAGATGATTTTATCCACTGTCTCTATAGTCATAGAGTCACTGTCACTTATTGTCATAAGTGACAATCAATTTTTATTAATTTGTTGATGATTAACTTTCTGTCATTCCAGTGTTACAGTATATACATAGGACTCAGTGACAAATGATAATTAACAAGACAATGGCCTGCTCTTGAGAAGATGAAAGCAAAAGACAATGGGCTATATAATAGTCTCTATCTCAGTATGCATTGTTTCTGTATAAACAGGAAGTGTAGCATCTTTCTTGGGGAAAAGAAGAAATGTCACAGTGTTCTAAAATAGAAATGACCTCTACATGAGTCAAAAAGGAGTCTCAAATAGAGGAAGAACTAAAATAACCAAAGGGATAAGAAATCACTATGGATGCAGGGAACTATGAGCACAGCTGAATTCTGGACCCCAAGTTTAGAGGATGAGATTGCAGATAAGATTATAGAGGTTTGATGGGCCACATCATAGGGCTTCAATCACTACCCTTGTCATCTGGGTTTTCTTTTTAAGATGACCAATAGTAGTGAACCAGAGGGATTTACAGGTCACAAAACTGAATATATGAGACAGAATTAATGTTTTAGTGTGGCTTGTGATGATAAGTTTCTCAGATGCTGTAATAACATATGGGTAACTGCTTTTTGTTGAGTGATGGTGGCATATTGGGATAATAGATTAATGTTAGAATGTCAAAGAATGTGAGGAGAGCTTCATGCTGCTGTCATTGAGAAATAGAAAAGGAAAACATTCACACATGCAATCAAATGATAAGATAAACAATGATTCAATGCTTTTTAAAGTTAGGGAACATTGAAAATGGTCATCTCTCCTGAGAAGGATTATGGTATTTCTTTATGTGACAATGCAAATATACAATTTAGGTAGATGGCTGTACTTTTGAATGGAGAAATCTAATATATGGGAAGATATTAGTTGGATAAATTGACTTAGGAACTAAAAATAGCTGATTGCTATAGAATAATCTTTGGTACCCTGGGAATATATGTATTTGATAAGGTGCATTCTGATTGATTTAATACAAGAGCTGACTTGCTGGTAGCTAGGCAGGAGGTAAAGACAGGACAGCCAGACAGAACACATTGGCAGGAAGAAGGGTAGAGTCTCAAAGGTCTTGAGAGATGCAGAGAAAAGCAAGATAAACTTACCGTCTTGAAAGAAGATACAGCCACATGGCAGAGGGTAGATAAGAAATATGAGTTAATTTAAAATGTAAGAGTTAGCTAGTAACCAGCCTGAGCTATTGGCCAAGCATTTATTATTAATAACAAATCTCTGAATGGTTATTTGGGAGGATTTACTGAGACACAGCAAAACTATACCTATAATTAATGGAATGAGGTCACTAATGATCAAGAACTGAGCCTTTGTTTTGTGAAAAACAGTGAGATGGGGAAGAAGAAATGTTGATGGAGGCTACTCATTCATTTCCTGGTCACCCAGACTCAAAATAATTACACAGAAACTATATTAATTACAGCACTACTTAGCCAATAGCTTATACATATTGTTTGCTAACTCATATATCTTAAATTAACCTATAATTCTTGTCTGTGTTAGCTGCATGGGCTTGGTACCTTGTATCATTGAGGCATTCTCATCATACTTCCTCTACATTTAGGCAACAACTGCAAACTGATCCTTTCCTCTTCCCAGAATTCTTTTATTCCTGTTGCCCTGCCTATACTTCCTGCCTGGCTGCTGGACAATCTGAGTTTTATTAAACCAATACAAATGACAAATTTTCATGGGGTACAGGGCCATTATCCCACAGAGAAAACTTTCAAAGTTTCATTTGGAACTTTTGTTTCTGATTTCCTCCAAGGAAAGATGGAATTTCTGAAAGTACTTAAGAGAAATAAGCTAAGAAAGTAGACACGAATTCAGCCAAGAGTTAATTTAACTGACAGTTCTGTATGTGCAGTTGTGCTAATGATAAAAATTAGCTAAAGTAAAACCAAGCTACCTTGATTTCAAGAAAGGCAAAGTGTTTGCCTAACAGATAGTATGTCACGCAAAAAGGATCACTAAATTGCTAAGCACTGCTTTCATTTGCTGCCTGCTGTCATTCTATGTCCCTATCTATTGGAAAGTTCCAGAAGGCATCCTAAGCTACTTTCTGCAGTGCTCATCTCAGAAATGTCACCGAATCTCTATCTTCTTTATACCATCTTTTCTAGAATCTGAGATAAACCCTTGCTTGGTCCTAGACAGCAATGCAACTAACTTTGAAGACAGATGGGCAATGAAACAATGAAAGAATGATTATAAATATTCTTTCTACATAAAAAAACAGAGTGCACCCAATATTACAATTGCTTAGTGTGAGAAATAATGTTTATAAAATTGAATGGCTTTTACAAAGGTGATTTATTAATTGAAGTGCTCTCATATCAACCCACTTAATAGTTCAAGTTGGCTATTAGAACCAAATCCTGCCTGGTGATATTGAGTAGCCAGCTGCTCACATCATGATGAACATGACTTTCCCGAGGTTTGACAGTGCACTTGAGCACATAAGTTCTTACTCCCAGAGCCCCTAACATTCTATTTCTGTCTCTCTTGAGCCTCAGATGACAGTCATGATAAATTGTATCACACTGTGAGGTGGTTTGTGATGAAAATACATTTCCACTGGGAATGAATATAACCTCCAAACTCATGCTTTGACAAAACATTTAGAAATGTGCACTTGTGTCTGTTTTCCTTTGTCTTTATCGCAAATGAAGACAAAGCCAGTTAACTCCTCCAAACCTCACTGAAAGTGCAGAACAATAATACTTTCTTACAAAAGTCATAGAATTTCTATTACATTATATGTCCACATTCTTGTCTGTATAAATTTATCTTTATAGTCCTCCTTATATATCTAGCTATTATAGTTTAGATCTTAATTTTTACATTTTAGTACTTATTTTATGGGTATGAATATTTTGCCTACATATATCTCTGTGCACCACATACATGTTCATGAAGGCCAGAAGAGGGTGTCCAATACTCTTGAAGTGTAGTTACACAAGGTTATAAATTGCCATGTGGATGATGGGACTAGGCCCCAGGTTCTCTGCAAAAGCAAAAAGGAAAAAAAAGTATTCTTAATCACTGAGCTAAATCTCCAAATCTATATGGTCTGGATCATAAGTGTTCTGTGAATGATAATAAGGTCACCTGATAAATTCTTACTTGTGACTTGTTGTGATATTAGGAATAAGTGGAACTTTTAAGATTTAGAGCCCAGTGGAAGAACATAAGGGCATTGATGGTATGTCTTTGACTTTGAAAGGACTGCCAGGAATCTTGCTCAGTCTCTTTCTTTCTTTGGTTCACTAAAACCACTGGATAATCAGTCTTCCTCTGCCATACATGTTTGTTTTGATGGACTGCTACACTGTAGGCCAAGCAAACATTTAACAAAACCTTGAGCCAAAATAGTTCCTTTTTGTGAGTTGATTATCTCATGTGTTTTTGTCATAATAGCAGTAAGTTGACAAATACACTACTCATATATTTAACCATTATTATTCAATTTTAAAATATGCAAAGAATTTAAATGGAAAAAGAGTTATAGTGTAAAGCAGCTACATGGTTTTATTTTTAAAACAATGAAAAGTTTTCTCTTGGAAATAAGGGGGTTTTTGCACACAGACCGTAGTGGTATAAGCATATTGATAAGATTATTTTTATCTGAAGGACAAAAGCACTTCATTGCCTGAAAATGGAGGCATTTTAGCATAAATTGGATAATCAGAAAATTTGTAAATTAATCCTGCTGTTTTGTCAAAGTGAACAAGACAGCCACTTCAGACGAGAAACACAATGACTTGCCATGAGCACATTTTTCTTTTGCTTTTGGTCATTTAAACAAGAGGCATTCTTATCTTCCTCTCTCCCGAGTCTGCTCAAAATGTTAGGCCCATAACTTCCCTGAAATTTTGCACATCAGTAAGTAAATTTTGACAGCTCTGGAAATGGGAAAATCTCAGTGTAAAATGAAGCTGCCTGTTAGATTAGTATTAATCCCCACACAGTGTCTCACAGTAAAGATTACCACATTAGCAGCTCTTAAAGTCAAGACAAAGTTTGTGTGAATATTCTGTGAGTGTGAAAGCAGTGTGGACATTCTGTGAGCCTTTAGAAGGGAAGGTGCAGGTTATAACTACTAGATGTGGTTTCCTGACCTGCTTACCGTTGGTTCTCAACCTGTGGGTTATGACCCCTTTGGGGTCATGTATCAGATATCCTGCATATCAGATATTTACAGTATGATTCATTATGGTGGTCAAATTACAGATTTAAAGTAGAAATAAAATTAATTTATGGTCATAGTCACCACAGCATAAGCAACTGTATTAAAGTGGTGCAACACTAGGGAGACTGAGAACCACAAGCTTATTTGACTATTCACTGATTTACTATGCTTCCATTGTGTGTTTGCCCTTAACTGGTTATACTGCATGAGTACTCGGGGTTTACAAAGATATGGATTCCTTAGATCTCACTCCTCTGAAGTAAAAATACCTTTAGGGTTTTTGTTTTTCCCCTATCATGTCACTTTTATATTGAAAAGCTGAATGATACTGAATCCCCTGAAACATGACTGAGGGCCTATTGACATTCAAGTAAATTTTCAATTAATTGGCATCTAAAAATTCAAGAAAATATTTTAATAATTAAGAAGTGGTTAAGATTTATAAATAAGGAAAAACAATTATGAATGAGGCAGAGAGGTAAAAGCCAAAGCATTAGTGAGAAAAATAATATGAAATGGTGAGTTATGAAGGATGGTGAACGTAGTTTGATGTTTGCTACTGAACCCTGTGATGAAATTCTAGTGGAGATATATGGAGGGCCTTGACTTGAAAGAATAAATTGAGTCAAAATGAGGTTGTTATGCTAGGATGTAGTCTTGTCAAATGCAAGTTCTACCAAGGAAGAATTTGGACACTGACATTCACAAAAGGAAGATGATATGAAGGCACAGACTAAATGACCACCTGCAAGTCCAGGGGAATTGCACCTTGCCAAAGTCATGACACTGGATATATAACCACTCAATCATAATAAAATAGATTTCTT
The DNA here is from genome assembly GCF_014885135.2 of Alexandromys fortis. Taxonomy (NCBI): domain Eukaryota; kingdom Metazoa; phylum Chordata; class Mammalia; order Rodentia; family Cricetidae; genus Alexandromys; species Alexandromys fortis. Next base: position 34,222,914 of record NW_026067909.1, on the reverse strand, counting down.
TTTTTTTTAGATACCTAGTCTCTGGGTTATTGTAGAAACTGGTAAAGTATTATTTTATTAAAAGAAAACTAAGAAAGTATTAAATTTGAAAAGCCAGTAAAAGAAGTTGCTAAATAAGTAATGTATTTCTACCATTATAGTAACTATGTAGTAGAAATTAATTTTCTAGACTGTAAGGAGCTAGAAACTTATTTTTCAGAGAAATAGAGTGACCCAATAAATACCTGATGCATACAAACATACTGCATGGAGAGAGAGAGAGAGAGAGAGAGAGAGAGAGAGAGAGAGAGAGAGAGAGAGAGAGAGACAGAGAGACAGAGAGAGAGACAGAGAGAGAGAGACAGAGAGAGACAGAGAAGACTAAAGTCAAATGGGAATGGCTTTTATGATTGGAGGCAGGGATTTAAACATTAGGAGAAATTTCCATAGTGATGATGATGGTGATGATGGTGGTGATAACAGCTTCTTATATTGACCCTCTGTGACTAATGCACAGCCTTAAGTGTACTTCTCTGTTTTCAGGGTATTTTTTTCTGCTATGGTTTTGAATCTGAAGCTCAGAGAAGTTAAGTCCTTTATTCACTGACACTCTCACAGCTAGAATTTTCGACATAAATGTATCTGAGCTCAAGCTTAAAACTTCCATGAGCCAACAGAATTGTGTAGACACCTGCTGTTTCTGCAATGGGTGATGGATTTGTTCAAAGGATCAACCAACCTCAAGAAAGGTTATTTCTGTTCCATATGGCTCATCAAAGCTCCCGTTCTATATTAGACCTTGAAATCTTTTGATAGTTCTGAAATTCATTATAGTCCATCATGCTATCCTGGAGACTTTGGCACTTAAGTCTAAATACATTCCTCTGGCCTAAATATTTCAGATTATTATGAATTTGCTTTTGTCCCTCCTGAAACCTTGCTCAGTCACATGGAGAGAAGCTCACATTAGACTCTTCCTAATCCTCACAGTTCTAAAATAGAAGGAACTGTTGCTAAGGTCTCTCCAAGGTCATAGCCAAATATATGAAACAGTCAGGAGGGCCACATATTGATTTGCATAAAATATGCCCCAAATTTGCATTAAAATGGATTTTAATCTGCATAAAAGTCTATTATTATGTCTTATGAGTATAAATTTTCTAATTGTTCTTCATTTCAAGCTGTCATTTATTTTTCTGTGTGTAGCCACACCCCCTCACTTTTGTCAGTCCTTGCCAGGATTTCTATATTCTGTGGAAAGCCTTCTTCCTGATGTAACCAAGGCATACTGAAGATTTGGGCATCGTTTACATGGAGAGCTCACCCCAGGAATTCCCCATCATTTTCTTTATTTAGTGTTTGTGTGTGTGCTTGCATGCATGTGTGTGTGTGTGTGTGTGTGTGTGTGTGTTTTGGCGTGCAGCCAGAAGACAACTTTTTTTTTTTTTTTTTTTTTTTTTTTTTTTGTTCAAGACAGGGTTTCTCTGTGGTTTTGCAGCCCGTCCTGGAACTAGCTCTTTTAGACCAAGCTGGTCTCAAACTCACAGAGATCCGCCTGCCTCTGCCTCCCAAGTGCTGGGATTAAAGGCGTGCGCCACCACCCTCCCCCCACGGCCAGAAGACAACTCTTGGGAGCCTATTTTCTTCTGAACTTTGATCCTCAGGCTCATGCAGCAAGCTTCATTACCCATTTTTCCATCTTGCCTGCCCTGCCCATCCATTCTTTTTCACCACCAGAAAGTCCATTACAAGCTTATCTTCCTTTTTCTGACAAATGCTCGTTCTCCTTAGTGATTGCTTTCTATTGCTGACAAAGATAAATGGTACAGACAGGGCAACAAGGCAGATTTTAAGGTTAGGGAAATAAAAGAAAGACAATGAACTCAACTCTTGCACACCAAATCGGGGTGAATTTTTGGTTCAGGATGAAATGGGGGGAATTGCTAGTGATATTATGGGATGTTGATTGGTAAGATTATGCCCTGTATATTCTTACTAGGAAAGTTGGACTAAATTCTCTAATAGGAAACAGTTCTAACCTAAAGACTGTTTTTCTACAATGGCTCTCAGATCTTCTACTGTTTCTCAATTGTCCATCTGGGAAGAGGCTGGAGGATAGAAAAAGAATTTACGATCATAAGTTTTCTAAAATTATTCTGTGGAAAGGGCTGCCATGACTGTAGTATCAGGAACAAACCTAATCACATTTAGATAGGCTAAAGATCTCAGTCCATCAGGTAGAAATATAATCACTGGCAATTTTATTTAGAGATGTCTTATCTCATGCCTTTGTCCTCCCTTATAATACCCCTCTTCTTTAACACTTGTGGTCTGTAGGGCTTCCTATTTTTATTTTATTAATGCAGTAGATGGGGAAAATTTCATGATGTCATTCAAGTCATAGCATCTGTCAGGTATGGAATTCAAAGAAAGTAGCTGCTTTTCAACACAGTGTACATTTTAAGATTACTTTATGAAAGTAACCTACCTATCAATTAACTGTAATTGGGAGCTGGTTCACTTTAAATATGGAAGAAAGATCTTGCATCCCCCCCTTAGTTTTCAAAAGAAAATCTTTAAACTTTATTCTTTTAACCCTTTTTATTGCTTTATAAATAATATCATTCAAAATTTCCACTTCCTCCCCTCCTCCCATTACCCTCTCGCTCCCGCATTCCCCCTCTCCCCTCTCCCTTCAGTCCTAAGAGAGTGCAGAGTACCCTGCCTTGTGGGAAGTCCAAGGCCCTCCCCTCTCCATCCAGGCTTAGGAAGGTATGCATCCAAATAGACTAGGATCCCAAAAAGCACATGCAGTAGAGACAAATCCCAGTGCCATTATCACTGGCTTCTCCACCTGCCCCAATTGTCAGCCACATTCAGAGGGTCCAGTTTGATCCCATGCTCCTTCATTCTTAGGCCAGCTGGATTTGGTGAGCTCCCATTTGATCAGGCACACTGTCTCAGTGGGAAGACCTTTCATGGTCCTGACTTTCTTGCTTATATTCTCCCTCCTTCTGCTCTTCAACTAGACCTTGAGAGCTCAGTCCAGTGCTCTGATGTGGGTCTCTGTCTTTATCTCCATCTGTCGCCAGACGTGGATTCCATAGTGGCATTCAAGATAGTCATCAGGGTGGCTATGGGGCAAGGCCAGTTCAGGTACTCTCTCTTCCACTGTCTGCTGATCTTCATAAAGCAATGATTTTGTAAGATCTCTGGAGTGGAGTAACTGTGTTGAGTCAATGGTGAAACATTGGGAGGCATGAGATACTTTATGGTTTAGTTCTTCCATTCTATATTAGTGACCTTGGGGAGGTTAACTCTTGTGTGGTTGAAGGTCCTCATGCTTACAAAAGGGATAATACAGAATTGTAGCATCATTGGATTTTATGAGGAAATGGCATATGAACAGCCTTTAAACACTTCCTGTGCATAGAGAACCACCTGAAGAGAACAAGCAATCATAATTTAATGGCCTTTCTGGCTTCTCCCTGATTCTAAATCTCCTACTTTATTATGATGAATAGATTTTTATTAAAACCTCATTAAGTCACCCAGAATGTTTTAATTAATTAGAAACTTTAGCTAGGTATAGGACTGCAGGAAGAGTAATGTGTGAACGATGGTTGCAAACACTTCTGAGTTTTCCTCATTCTATACTACAGGTTAAGTGTTACTTCCTTTATCTTAAAATTCTCATAGCATATGGTGAATGTACCTGTTATTCAGGAATGACAGTCATGTCTGCAGCAATCTGATCCTTAGGCTGTCTAGTCTTTGTTTTGTGATGTTTCTGAGAACAAGACAAAATGAACATCTGTTTCTTTATACAACTTCTTCAGAAAAATGTTCCATGCCATTACAGTGTATAGGAGCCATCCACCACATTCCATTGTCCACTGCAGACTCTTGGTTTCTTTTTTGCCCCATTCTAGGATATTCTGCTAATCATTTGCCACATTAATTCTACATTCCTTTAAATATTCCTACATAAATAAAGAAAAAAATCATGTCTTTATTATTTATACCTATTTGCTCCTTGCAAAGCCACATAAAAGTTTTGTCTTCTATGTATAGGAGTGGTTGAAAAATTTACCATACTTTCTAGATTTATATACTAAATTAAATTTGAGTGCATAAGATAAAGTTTTTTTTGATGATTTGGACACTGTCATGCCTATTTATAACTTTAAATAAATCAAATGATCAAAATTGGCTTATATGCCCATGGAGAATTTGAAGAGTGTACCAGTTTTATTTCTTTTCTTCACAAATGCCAGCTTCTTTTATTTGTGATCTTTTGGAGGAACAAAGTGACTAACATACATGCCAATCTTTAATATAAACAGTTCAAAGCATCTCAAAACAAGCAGATTTACATCTCAATTGTTGTAATAATTCTGAATGCTTTGTTTGCTTTTGCATATGTGATACTGTTAATTTCTTCTGCTGAACTGAGACACAAATGTAAAAGGGGTTATCAAGCAGTAACCGCTGTCATTCAGCCTCTCTGTAGATAATTTGGGCACTGTTCCAACAGATCATAATCTGCAAGGTAATAGCTCTGCTTCCACTTTTCCCAGCTGTTCTTACTAGTGGGGACAGCTGTGATTGTTACACTTGGAAACTTCATCGTTGGCATAGTTGGAGATGCAGTCTGAAAACATGGTATTTTTGTTTATGAGTTTCTTCTGCATGGAAAACTTATGCTGGGAATCAAAACAGGAGCAACACATTGTTACCTGGTTGACAAGAAGACCTATGAGAAACTGGAAGCAGTCAATCACACTAAATACTCATACCTTTGGATTTCCTTTAAAGTGAGCCATTTGTGTGTCATACTTTTTTTTAAAATACTTTTGTCTTCTAAGAATAAAAGAAGAAGAACGAAAAAATGTATTTAAGGGCATAAACAGATAACCACTTCAATACTCTGTCATGAGAGTCAAGAGCAACTCAGAACTTCCTGCTACATTCTCTTGATAGCTATTTCTAGTCAGAATTCAAGTTCCTTTTGTAACGGACACCAAATGGGGAAGACATCTGGATTTGATTACAAGTGTCTACAGTACAACAATGCCTGTGCTAAGCTTTTCTTTATTTGAATCCTGGCCACCAACAGGACAAACAGGCAAAAATTGGCCTCATTAGAATCAAGTTCTCCCAGCTGATTCTGGGAGTAATTAATACTCAACATGAACACATTTCCCTAAATGATCAAAAGTAGAAGAAAGTTGATTCAAATGTGAGTATCCTTTTAATTGTAATAATATTGCATTGAGGAATAATTGCTATGAAGTAAATCATAAAATGGCTTTAGCCAATTTACCTGAAGTTAGCTACACAACTTCAGGAGCATTATATATCATCCAGTGCAGTTATCTTACAGTAGTTTTATTTTATATTCTTATATTTTTTCAAGAACTTTTTATGTTTTAAACCATTTGCTTATCTTATTTCAAAATAGTCCAATCTTCTCTTCCATGAGAATAGCAGAAATCTTGAATAGAAATTTCTTATAAAATGAAACATGTTCTAAATTCAAACATGCTAGACACTGCTAATGACATATTGTGTTTTTTTTTTTCATTTATTTTTCTAGTCTTTTGGCCTTAGAACACTCAAACTGAAGTTTGAGAATCTTCCTGAATGCCAGTTGCTTATCCACTCACTGAAGATATTTCAATTTGCATAAAGCTGACATTCCATCAAATTCTAGCCTACCTCCTATCAAGGACATTTTTTCTTACAGTGATTTTCCCTTTTGGTTTTGGTTTCTACTGGTGCAGTTTTCTTGGCTCAGTCACTAAGGTTTTAAATCTAGGTCATAATTGCCTGTCAACTTCTTTCTAGGCTCTGTTCTCCTTAAGTACCAGAATTGCCATTCTTTATTCTCCTCTGCCTGATGCAGCTTCTGCCACACTAGAGTTGTTGAATAAACATTTTCAGAAGAAATGAATATATATTTTAACCTTCACTTGCTCTGCTACTCTTCTTATGACTAAAGAAATTGAATATGTGATCAAAGAGTTTGAATGCAAAAATAAAAATGTATATTGAAAGAGCAATCTTTGGGTCCCAGTCCCACCCCATCTGTACAGCCTTCCCTTCCACAAAAACTTGGGCAACTGTGTGTGTTCTTTATGCTGACTTCCAGTTTTATTTGTTAGGTGTAATATATTCAAAACTGTACACCAATGTTCTTACTTTGCATGTAGCAAATGCAAATTATCTCATAATGGTTTAACACTTGTGTGTTCTTTGAAGTATTTGGAAGGTTAAATATTGTTACATTTGTACACAAATTTTAAAGTCAAAGCATTACTTGTGGAATTGAATCTTTCACAGGGGAATCCTGGGTCTGCTCGAAGAGATACAGCCTTAGTGTGTGGAGGTAGGCTACAACATATAATATTAAGAAAAAAAAATGTTTTGTTGAAATTTTCTTACACGAATGCACTGTGAGAAATGTTTTGGTCAAGTATGGAAGTTTTTCTTTTGAGCACATGAAAACATTCCTATAAATAAATTTCAAATATAGTATAATAAATGAATAATTGGTAAGGGTTCAGTAAGAGGGAGAGTATGTGTGTATACCAACATGCAGTCATATGTATTAGAAAGAAGCAAGTTTAACTTGTTAATTTCACCTTCTAGAAAACATGAAGTGTCAATAAAACTATTTAGATTATATTTTAAACATTGAACCATGATTATGTTTTTCTTAAATTCTAACTTCAGGAAATGTCAAGGGGGAGCAATCTCTTCCTATTCCAGTCAGAAGAGAGCATACAGGGTACCCCATCAGTCTGTCATGCTGGCACTCCTGCTGTGACAGCTTCTGTTGCCCTAGGAACACAGAGCCAACAGTTACTTGTGTTGATGCCAGTGCAGTCAATGGAGGTGAGGGGCAGAGAGCACATCCTGTTTATTCATGTGCCAGCATGAGGAATCCTCAATATTAGTGTTGAACTAAGAGCACAGTGGCTCCCTGAACACCAAGACAGTTAGAAGAGAGACAAAATGATGCTCGGAGAAGACTCACTAGAACTAGCCATTTCCATTACCCTTCTGTGGAGATTAGGATCCAGTGCATCAAGGCAACACAGATCATGAAGGGCGTGATGTAATTCTAGGAATCATTTTGTTCGTGTAGTTGGTACCTTTTATTCATTTATTCAAATTCTAAAGGCAGAGAAATGAACTGCAATTTGGTTGCTTCTTTGTTATTTTGTTAAAATCAGTAAAATATAGGTCTTTCATTAATACTTTTTTGACACTGAGAATTTTTTCAATCAATATATAGCTCTACCTAAAATTTTAGTAACAACAACTTGAATGGTAATAAAATATTAAGATATAATCTTGTCCAGTACATTAAAAACATATATAAAGGAAAGAATTACTCTGAAGAAAACAATAATCAGATCATCTGATCAGATTCCAGAAGTGTCTGTAAAAGATGATTAGCATCACTAGAACTGGCTTGTTAATGTTCACATGGTGCTTTCCCCAGTGAAATATTTCAAGTCTGTGATAGTAAATGTTTGTAAATAAAAGGATAATTGAGGGGCCTGAAGCATGGTTCGCTGGTGAAGAGCACCTGCTATTCTTGCACAGAACCAAGTTCTGTTCTCAGCATGCACATTTGACAGCTTGGGACCACCTGTAACTCCAGCCCAAGAGGAGATAATGTACTCCCGGCCTTCACGGGCACTGGATGCAGATGGTGTACATACATACACTAAGGCACACGTTTATCCACATGTAAGGTAAATAAAAGAGTGCTAAAACTTCTATTGCTGCAGGGTCAGCCCTTAAAAACGGGTAACTGTGGAGAGTGCACGGGGCAAGTTGGTCTCACAGTGGTCATTTTTTTTTCCCACACAGAAATCTGAGAGAATTAAAATCTCTCTGCCAGTTGGTAAACATGACAACAGAATCCACAGAAAAAAAACAATTTGGCGGCAGCTTTAGTTTCAGCTTCTTTTCTTAAAAAAAGGTGACAGTAGGGTTCCATTTTGATATGGGACTTAGATTCACAGAAAGAATTGGGCCCATCTTCCCCAGCCAAGCCCAGCTGCTCTTGAATCCCACCTCAATCCCTAGACCCAGGTCCTCCCAAGACTGAACATGGTTGCTTCTTAGTCTTTCAAATGTGCTACAGGAGTTTTGGTTTTACTTTGTTTAAATGTTTGATCTTTTTAACTCTTTCATTTACATACATTTCTTTCCATCTGAAAGAATTCAAAAACCTTTTCCTAACATCCTCTAAGAGAAATTCCATTCAAAGCAAAACAGGAGAGGCAGCAATGCTCTCTTCAGTCCCTACTTCCCACAGCCTCCCTTTATAACAGCTGTGCTATTCTCAAAGATTATAACATTGCATATTTATATCTTAAGCTCTTTTGAGAGCCTCTGAACCTGTAGAATGCAACTAATCTTTTCCTTGTAGATCATTAATATATGCTGAGTACTCACATTGCTAATGAATCAGCAAGAAGGCTAAATTACAAACCCTGAACATCACAGAATCCACAGTGGCACACACTATACACTCACCTGATTGTCTTTTTCATGTTGATTACTGGAAAGTCAGTCATTTCCTGAGAGTTAATCAGAGGTTCCCATCTGAGTTCCAGTTACCTGGCTTTCTTCCACTTATTTTCTGAGTTATAAAAGATTATTATTACCATAAAATCTTTCAGATTTGATTACTGGCAAAGTTAGCAAATCTATTTTTTAATTAGATAATTTTTCTATCTGGAAGTAGCTTCTAGCCATTTGTTGGTTACTATGCTATTTCATTAATTAAGAGTATTATATATTCATCTATGAATCAGGTAACAATTCAGTACCTTTTTACATATAGCCCTCATGTATATCACTCATGTATATCAATACTGCAGAAGTCTCACCCTCTATCCATAGAGGAACTAACATTTTCCTCTGACTAGGAGCATTGAACTCTGATTTCCAGTATCACATAGGACTTCACTTATTTACCAGCTTTTCCTCCTTTCTTTTAAGGTCATTTCATTATTTTTTTTCCCATACCAGTTACCCTGGTAACTGGTTACATCTTTCTCAAGTCCCTAAATTTACGCTACAGCTTTTACTTTCCCCCTTCATTTCTTCACTGATGAGACACATAGAAGAATTTGTCAACAGATGTATTTTTAACTCTGCAGTTGATGGTATTAAACACTCATCATCTCATTAACTATCACTATTGCTATTCTGTCACCAGCAATACCTGACATCTTCTTTGAAGAAATGTCCGTTATTATCCTTATTCCATTTACAAATATTTATTTTCTTTTCTAGTTTTTATTTCCTCATGGGTTCTTAATTCCAGTTTTTTCTCAAATTCAGGATTATGTCAGTTGCTGGATGAAGGTTCTATGATGATAGTTGAGGTATGGGCTCCCTCTCCACTATTGGTAGGAGTCTTAGCTGGGGTTACTGTTGTGGATTCTTTGAAATTTTCCTAGCACCAGTTTTATTTATTTATTTATTTATTTATTTATTTATTTATTTATTTATTGAATAACACCATAGTGGCTCTCTCTATTAAGATCTCTCTTTCATTGCTCTCCCACTCCATCCCTCCCCTCGTGACCATACCACTCCCTCATGTTCTCATCTCCCATGCCCTCTGCTTTACTGCTTCCCCTCACTCCCAGTTTACTCAGGAGAGCTCATCTAATTCTCCTTCCCAGGGCAATCCGTGTGTCTCTCTTAGGCTCTTCCTTGTTACCTAACTTCTCTGAAGCTGTGAATTGTAGTCCGGTTATCCTTTGCTTTACTTTTAACATCCATTTATGTTTTTGTTTCTGAGTCTGGGTTACCTCACTCAGGAATTTTTTCTAGTTCCAACCATTTGCATGTAAATTTTATGATGTTATTGTTTTTTACATATGAGTAATACTCCATTGTGTAAATGTACCACATTTTCTTATCCATTCTTCAGTTGAGGGACATCTAGGTTGTTTCTAGGTTCGGGCTACTATGACTAATGCTGCTATGAATATTGTTGAGAACGTACCCTTGTGGTGTGATTGAGTATAATTTGGATATACACAGGAGTGATATTGCTGGGTCTTGAGGTAGATTGATTCCCAATATTCTAAGAAACCGCCATACTGATTTCCAAAGTGGGTGTAAAAATTCTCGCTCCCACCAGCAGTGGAGTGATCTTCTGACTCCATATCCTCTGCAATGTAAGATATTTTCAGAACTTTTGAACTTAGATATTCTGACAGGTGTAAGATGGTATGTCAGAGTCATTTTGATGTGCATTTCCTGCATGATTAAGGGTGTTGAGCAAATTGTGAGCATTTAAAATAAGAAATTCTAGGTACTGTGCAGTTTACCTAGTGTGCTATAGCATTCATATAAATTGATCTACAGTTAGTGTGTAGACCAAAAATTACGGAAAACCTTACAATTTTGAGGGAAGTTCTGAATTATATAAATTATTGGCATTAATTCTATATGTGGTTAGTTTTCAAAATATTTATATTATGAAATATTACAAAGTATTATGAGAATTGCTGGTGTTATTTCTATATGTGGTTAATTTAAAAAATATTTTTATACTGTGTGTATATTATCTACCTGTGTTTTCATAACCAATGTGTCCGGTTCATAAGAACAAGTGCAAGTGAATTCTTGGCATTGGGCATCATATTTTTTGCAATTTAAAGTTGCTTTCAAAAATAATAAAATATTCCAAAAGAACTGCATTTTTATATGTGATTAATGCAATATAAAGAGGAAGAGACCATGAAATTGGAACTGTGGAGTTGGGAAGTGCATGGAGGACTTGAAGGGAAGAAAGTGAGAAGGGAAAATATATAATAATATTTTAATTAAAAAATAGTTGAGGCAAACAAAATAAATACACAGAATATTAAAATATCTGTGACATGCACACCCGGCTCACAGAAGGAAACATGTAATAGTCTACCCTCACATAAAAAGGAAGGATGATATCAAACTGAAAAACTTGTTCACAGACTAAGACATAAAGCATTAGAAACCGCACAGGGATTAAGAGAGAACATTGCAGACTGTGTATCTGCTAAAGAGGTTAACAATATTAAAAACATATGGCAATGCTTGCATTTCAGTAGGCAGAAAAGAGGCAGTATAATTTTTTAAACAGAGAAAGGGTCCAAATAGGAATTTCTCAAAAACAACAAAAAAGACTTATAACTGAAAGTTATGCTTGATAACATTCATTGTTATAAAAATGAAAAAAACACAAGATAAACTTAGACCTGTGATAGTGACTAGTAAAAAGTAGTAAAATGTAAAAAGTAAATGACAAGAAGTGCCAGAGAGAATATAGATTATGAGAAGTATTTTCACAGTATTGAGTCAATAGAGCCATTAGAAAGAACAAGATGGAGATTGCCAAAATCTTTAAAATAGTGTGACTGCATGATCCAGCCATCTCCCTGTTGGGTGAAGTCAAAGAAATGAAGCTGCTGTTATCCAGGAGACTCTGCAGGGTAGTGTTCACTGCTGCTGCATTCACAGAAACCAATATACAACATAAATCCATATGTCGAGGACGCTGCACTGAATATATATACCTCAGGGACTTCACCCAGTCGCTGTGAATCTTAAAGCATTGTGCTAAGTGAAATAAATCATGTGCAGGAAGACCTATAGATTTCACCTGTAGATGGTGTCTAAAAACTGAACTCATATAAATTGGGCCTAGAATGGCTTTACTAGGAGGTTGAGGAAGGTTTCAGGGAAGTTGGGTAAGATGCAAAGTTTTACTTAGCCTGCAGAAATAGTTTGAAGTGATACATTTTTTAACACAGTGACCATGTTTTATTAAAAGGTATTATACTACTGAAAACAACACAGAGAATACAATTTAAATACTTCATTTAAGCATGTCTGTGTTAACATGTCACTCCATGAGATGCATGCACATCTCAAATCAGCATGATGTATATGTGGAAATTATACAAATTTTAACAATTTAAATAAGTTAATAAGAAATAACTGAAAATCTTGTACTGATAAATGCTTCCTTAAAAGGGGTAAAATTAACAGTGATGACATTAGTTAATAAAAAATATCCAGCAGAGCTTATTTTATAACTTCATGACTATACTGAGTTCCATTTTATTAAAATGGGAGCATATATCAAAAGCTCATTGGATATAAAAGTAGTTTTGTATTTTGAAAATTGAGACGTTTGATGCATTCTGAGACAGCGTCAAAATCTTTTTATGAAGATATAGAGATGCTTAAAGGTTTGCTGTATACAGTTGAAATAGGTAAAATTCAACTGTATACAGCAAACCTTTAATATCTCTCTCTGTCTCTCTGTCTCTCTCTCTCTATATATATATATAATATATATATATATATATATATATATATATATATAGTAAAATAGTGTTCCAATACTCCATATTAGGCATATTTTCCATAAGCTGAAACACTATTAGGAAGCTTTGAAGGTGTCATTTCTAATAAGAAAGCTTAATGAAGCTATGCAATTTCTGCAATGGTTAGTTAAGAAAAGGTAGAAACACCTTCATTTATAGTTAAAATAAATTTTTATCTCTAAGTGTCAATTAACAGGCTGCTGTTGACTCTTGGTTCTTAGTTCTTTAATGAAATCATAAATATCTCTGTATAGCTACCCTCACCATCTTCCCAGGAGGCAACCAAAGTGTCAGGACACGGATGTTGGAAGCTGGCCATGGCCCACCTGCGGCAGTGGGGTTCTAATACCCGTAGCAGCACTGGACAGACACAGGTGGGACACACGGGACATCTGGCTTCCACATCAGGAGCTGTGAACATATGGAGCAATGTCAAAGCCATAATTAACACACAGGCATCTTCTTCCACTATATTCTATAGCCTCTGAATTTTCAGACCAGAACATGTCACCACTCTCTTCTGAAGCCTAGCTCCTCAGTTCCTAAAATAATGTTGTCTTGAAGAACTTTTACTAGTCACTTTTCTTTAGTTGCATGCAAACCCAATAAAACTATTGAACATTTTCACGTGACTTGGTTAAGAAATTTAAATTCTGAGACTATCTCATATTTTTCAGAAAATGTGAGAATTCAACTACAATAATTAACCTTGCATGTATTAAGACAAGAGGCCAAAAAGATAAACTAACACGATTCAAGGAAAATCTAATAGAGATATGTTTTATTTTTAAAAGTGAAAATATGAAAAAATATTTTATAAACTTGATTACCTCCTAATCTCTCCCTCTGTGTAGCTCTGGTTGGCCGGGGGCTTTCTGCAGGCTAAGGTGGCTTCAAACATGCAATCATCTCTGAGTGCTGGAATTACAGGTCTGTGCTCTGCATAATATGCACATCTGAATTTAGTAAAAGTATAAATTCAGGGACAGTAAAGGGGAAAAGCGGAATGAGAAAAGACAATAGAACATAAGCAAAACACATAAAAGCTAAATGGTGCATTTACAGACATAGTTCATGAAGAAGTTATGTCAGCAGAAACAATAGTATTGTTCAAACAATGAATGACAAAATAACTTTCAGTTTAGTAAGAATAGCAGAAGCAGAAATAAAATGGTGTGGGAGAGGAGTTCTGTGGAAGCACAAAAGCAGAGCACCAGCTTACTGCCTTACAGGAGAATGAGGGAATTCTCAGAACAGCTGGAGTCAAAGAGCAACACAAAGACAGAGGACTTGGGGCTGGTCCAGCTGACTCTGGAACCAGGCGATGAGACTGTAGGGGAAAACTCATGTTATTAAAAAACCAGACCCCAAGATCTTGCATAAAAGTAAGCTGCCGTTGGAGGATAGCAAGGCATTTTCAATAAGGACTTTTTTTTACATGCCAGTTAAATAAACATCTTCATAATGAAATACAGTTAGAGATGAGGCAAAAATATACAAAGCATAAAAAGATATGTGATAAAGTGGCAGAAGTTGACAGTTTTAATTCATCTAAATAATCAAAATGATACATTTAAAGTAGATGTAAGTGCAATAGAACCCAGCAAGTAAACGGACAGACTAGAGAAATAATAAGCAATGGGATACAATGGAAGATAGAACAAAGACATGACTACTGAAAGTCTACCTACGTGGCATAGGATCAATTCAATATTAGCTGAAACATTATCCTTTGGAGTAAATAAAACCATGAGGATTTTATACTTATTAAAGGAATCAGAATCTATTCTCGAATTTAAAGAGATTTTAAAGTAAATTATATCTTCTGGGTGGTGAGAAACAATGCTTTGATAGAACTCCAGAATCTTGTTACTATAAATTAGTTTCTAAAGTAAATTTGAATTTGGTATATTTTAAGAATACTTAATTTAACTTTGTCATCATAGGATGCTTCTGTCAGTCATGCTCGGCCTCTTTGTTCGTGTTGTTTCTACCCGCAGTTCTGGCCATTGTTGAGGCCAACGTGTGAGAGCGTGACTCAGTGTTCTTTGAGTAACTTTATTGCTTTCTTGTTTGTCTCCTTTAATGTCTGATTTTTAAAACTGCATATTATGCAGATAATTCAATCCACTCTTTCCAAAATTATTTAAAAATACAATAATAAATCAAAGAGAAAAATAACCACAATGAAAAAAGTAGAATTAAAAATAATAAGAGACACTGGATATACTGTCATGGAAGGGTAAATGCAGGTACAGAACTAATGTTTGATGAGACTCACCTTTGCATTCTGCCTTTATATAATAATTGTCATTTAAAGATTTGATTTTTTCTTGTGTGTGTGTGTGTGCATGCACACAGACACACACACACACATGCTTATGAGTGCAGGTGCTAATGGAGTCCAGAAGAAGTCATGAGATCCTCTGAGGTTGATAATTGTAAGTCACCATTCATGGGTACAGGAAACTGAATTCAAGTTCTCTAGAAAATCAAGTCCTTTTAATCATTAAACCATCTTTCCACTTTATCTCACCTCAAGAATGTATTTTAAATAAATAACATTCCTCATTTGTAACTACTCACCCTACAGATATTATGATCAATGTCTCAATTAAAATTAAAAGAAGAGGAGACATTGCAATGATAGATTAAAATGTGTATTAGGAACCACAGAGCGATTTTACCGAATGCATAACTAATATATGCATGCGGATATCAATTTGGAATGAAGATGCTACTATTTTATAATGTTATTTCCCTAAAAATATTCTGTTATAAAGAAAGAACTTTCCTACATTCTACAATTATAAATTTTCTTATGTATTCGTTTTAACTATTTTTCAAATTTTTAACTGGGAGCTCTGTTTTACTAGATAAAAATAGAAGTTATATTTAGGAAAGGTCTAGCATATATGATTATTTTGATATATTATGTGAATACTTTCTTGGAGATGAAAAGTTATGTTTGGAACATTCTCTTTTAGGTGCTCTAACATATTCTATATATTGGAATGTTCTTTCTTTTACAATCTGTTTTGATATTCCTTTGTGTTCATGATATAATACTGTGAAATATTAGTTTTTGCTAGAGTTTAGGTTTAGTTAAAGAAAAATATTGTCATAGCATTGACAGAACAACTACAAACACCAAACATGTAAAGATTCCGGCAAAAATTTCAGACCATTATTTCATTATGGAGAGAGGAGGTGCCCAAGAAGCCGCATCAATTCCTTAGGAGACAATGTCTGTTAATATGTGCGGGGGGAAGGGGTGTCCCTCTAACATTGCAGCTACTAGAGGACTGGGTGGGAATAACTCATTGGGAAGGAAAGGTTCCAGACAGGGTAATGGGGATGTAAGATGATCACAATATATTGTATATACATACGAAACTATCAGACTATGAATAATCTCAATTACAATTTCAACCTTATCATTAAATGTAAACATAATAATTGAAGATTAAAAGCTTGGTGTAGGTAGGGTTTTTTTTGGCGATCCATATCACAGAGTTTACTACAAAACAAACTAATCTCAAAATTGATAAGCTCAGTAAATAGCAGAACTTATCAAGTCAAAGGGTACTACTTCTCCCTTTTATTTTAACGGAATGGCAACTTTCCCACAATTTTCATTTATAAGATGGCTAATATAGTTCTTTTCACCTACCTAGCTAACAGGGATGCAGTGAGCATTAATGAGATCATTCCTACAAAAGATTTTAGCTCCTTGGAGATGAGCAATAGAGAAATGCTATTTTTACCCTGCCATTCATATATTACCTTGCTCACTCTTTCAGGACCTGAAGGTAGAATCAAAAAGAAACAAATCTCAATCCACAGTGAAAAATACTTAATGAGATTTTTTTTCACATTTTCCCCATGTTTAATACCCAAGCTTCCGAGAACTTGACATATTAAAGTCATTTCAAAGATCATTTTCATACCAGTTTGATATCTTTCATGTAGAGATCTGGCTGCTTTGGGTTACATTTAAAACGGAATCAGATGTGCACTACTTTCATTTGTTTGAAATGAAGTCCACTACTTTGGGCAGAATTAATGCCTTTTCAAATATATTAAATTAAGGTCTAATATTATGCTATTAAATGAAAAAGAGCAATATTGATATCCATAGCTCAATTAAATTATAATTTCAATTATGTGTTTTCTGGTATTATGATTGCTTCTTTTTCAGTGCTTTCTGTTAATTTCATGTTTAAGCACAACCATTAAGAACTGAAAGATGTCTTTCTTGCAAAGGCAAAGTATTGCTAAAATTTGCATTGAAGCCCATTTAAGAGAGACAGACTATAAGTTTTATAAATGTTTATTATTCTCTCATAATTCAGAGAGCATCTCTCCAAACCTTGGCTACACAAAGCAAACACTCTTTCAAATTTTATTACTTCACTTACTAATGCATGAGAGATTTCATTTAATCTTAGCATAAATGGTTTTAGTGTATAAGAATTGTAAATAGTAAGTTTATAGAGAATATACTGGAAGATGCCTGGATGAATTTTAGCATTGTTGCCTTTGTAAGAATGTACTCATAGTGGTTAAAATATGGCTGAGTTTAAGTATCCAGACAATTTTTACAATCTTGGCAGAAACTTTAGACGACTTTTCTTTTTTCTTTGTTTTTTTTTTTTTTTCTGTGCTATGGTGTGTGTGTGTGTGTGTGTGTGTGTGTGTGTGTGTGTGTGTGTGTGTGTTTGTAGGCATGTGAGCTCCATAGCACACATATGGAAGTCAGAGGACAGTGCCTAGTGAAGTTTTGGTACCTTTCATCCACCTTTCTTAGAAGAAAGTCTCTGTGATTCTCTGTGGGTTTTCACCACCGTGGCCATCTCACAAGTTTCTGAAAATGCATCTGCACTCACCTCCAGTGTCACTACATGAGCTTTGAGATACCGGACTCATGTAATGTTGGGTATTCTGTACATGGATTCTGGAGATAGAGACCCAGGTCCTCATACCTGAGCAGCAAGCATGTTAGTTACTGAGTCCTTTCCCCAGTCCTAAACTATTCCATTAACATTAGAAGAACTTATGTTCGGTTGCATTTATTC
The DNA here is from genome assembly GCF_014885135.2 of Alexandromys fortis. Taxonomy (NCBI): domain Eukaryota; kingdom Metazoa; phylum Chordata; class Mammalia; order Rodentia; family Cricetidae; genus Alexandromys; species Alexandromys fortis. Next base: position 34,205,441 of record NW_026067909.1, on the reverse strand, counting down.
CACTATGGGAATGTAAAAACTCTTGAAGACAAGAAGGGCAAGTTTGAGTTCGTTTAGGGGGAATAGAGTAGAAAAACTGAGTTTTTAAGTTAAAGAAGCATGGGATGGCTCAAAGGGTGATGTGCGGAAACAGAGATGATCCCCAAATATGTTTGAGGGGAGGGATAACCTCAGGTGATCAGTGAAAAAAGCAGACTGAGAGGATTTCTAAGTTAGTGATTCTGTCACAAAGGGATTATAAATGACATTAGTGTAAAGGTGCAAATAATTGGCTCACTTGTGTATTATGGGGAGATTCCCCTGAGATAACTTATTAAGGATGCACAACAGATAAAAGTTCTACTGGAGGAGCTGTGCTGACTGTGTGGATTGATATCATAAATTAGAGGTGGGTGAGTTCACAGTGGATGTCAGGCAGTTCTGAGAGCCGCAAACCTGTGAACAAACGGGAGCAGGACCTCAGAAGCGCATCTGGGCATGACCTCACAGAACTAGGGTTTGGATGCCATCTCCTTAACCAGTCTCATTTCAAGTTTTGAAATGTGAATAAAAATAATTTGACAAACATTTCAGCTCACACCCCATATTTGATCTTCAGTCTTAGCATAAATCATGTTGTTAAATGCAACCCTTTTTAACATTTTATAGTATTTTTTATAAAGGCATTTTCTTTAATTTCAGTATTCAAAATGTTTCCAAAGGGGATGGCTTTTTTGAATAATAAATATGAAACGTTAGTGATTACAGAATCATTTTACCTTCTAAGTCCTGAAAAAGAAAACTGCAAAAATTCAAAATGAAAAGGATAGGTGTTTGGTTCTTCTGACTGTGGTAAGCACTCAACTTTCACTTAGTCAGAAAGCTTCCTGCAATTTTAGATTTTTGCCAAGTCCATGTCTTTCAACTACAAACTTTCACACCTACAATATAATCCAGATGGAGAATGTGTGTTCCTGAGTTCCTCAGCAGATTTCTAACACTATACAGTGAAGGCACTCAGGGAAGCAGTTTGATGCGGAGTTAAGAAGTTTAGGAAACATTATTCCTCTCCACATACCTTAATCTTGAATCACATGCCAATCCCTAGCTGGTTCTTTTGCTCTGCAGAGAATTTACCCCACCCTATGTCTCCCAATCCCATTTGAAAGGCAAACATTTAGAGTTCAGAGGTCTTTCTTGTGGAAAGGTGTATTTGTGAGCTACAGGGCTAAAAAGACTTACAAATTAGTCTTCAAGTGAAACTTTGCTTCTGCAATGTTAGTATTTTTCTGTAATTGTAATATAATTTGAATTTTATATTTTTCTGGTGCACTGATAGTTTTAAACCTTAGATGATCTTATGATTTTTAATTTATGGATGAAAACCAAAGTTTATGGATTATATTTTTTGTTCAATGTATATACTTCAATTGCATTTCTGTTACTGTGATAAAACACATGGCTAAAATTAATTTATAGAAGAAAGTTTACTTTAGTTTGCAGTTCCAGATAGAAGAGTCCATCCTGGTGTGGAGGCAGCTCAGCAAACAGCAAGAATAACAGTAGGAACACAAATTAGAGAGAACAAACCAAGAGTAGAACAAGGATTTTAATTTCAATGCCCTTCCACGCTTATGTCCTTCCTCAGCAAAAATGCACAAAAATGCACATAGAACCCCCAAAAGCTTTGCCAAACAGCATCATCAACTGAGACCAACTATCATGATATACTATGCATTAAATATGTATTTTATTTTCCTTTTATATATACTTTTGCTTATACAGCACTTTTATTGATGCATTACTGCTTATTTTGTCCATACACTGGAGTTAGTTTTGAAACATTGAATAGAGGTTTTCAGTAGCATTAAGAGAATCACTTTAGAAACATTGCTAAGAATTGGTTTGTGCTTTTAGATAGACTTGCTGTATTCTTACAAAGAAGTGTGACCAGTTCAGTAAAAGCAGTTATAAAGGTAATAAAGATATATTTTTATACAGATAGTTTGATGTGTATGGATAAATCAGTCAGATCATGTGGTTTCAGATTTCTTTTTGTGAAGAATTTTCCAACTTTGCTAAATAATAGATCTGTAGGAAGTTCTGAGACCAAAGGAAGAGGAAAACCTAGTCCCAGTAAATTCTGTTGTGAGACTTCCAGCTGCAAAGATGCTTGGAGAAATAAATGTGTTTAAAGTTGGGCAGTTAGAAAGGAAAGTGATCCATTGTGTATTGAGGACTAATTTAGTGTCTCCTTCTATAAGCAGCAAAAAGACAAATGATAAAAAAGGTAAAGGAAAAATTTAGGGATTTTGCAGGTACCTTTAGAATGGATTATAAATGCCTGATAATTTTAAATCTAATATGGGAAAAATATGTGACATAAAAATGTATGAATATAAGAAAAGATCTTACTGAACTAAATAAAGACTTAGGTTTTTGGTGTAAAATGCTTCAAAGCACTCGTCTGGATTGATAGTCTGATGACAGTGATTACTCAGTGAGGTAGATTTCAGGGAGCATCATTACTCATTTCTTTGTGTTCTTGTGAGAGTACTGCAGTGTTTTATGTTGTTTGATGCATATTTGGGAACTGTAACCTTATATGATCACAGATCAAATTATCCAGATTTAATGTAGAGGTTAAAGAAACATGTTTATAAAACAATATCATTGGTAGTTTACCAATGTGGACAAAACAATATTGTGTGGTATCCCTGTGCTTTACTGTTAATTTCAAGGTGTGCTAGGGACAGCCAGAGCCTCCAACAACAGTTCAAGTCTTCTTAGTAATTTTTAAGAAATTCAAGTAACTAGGTTAATGGACACTCTAAGACTAAATATTGAAACAGAAAAAAAAAAAGATCTGACATCTCTCACTTTTCCTCTTAGATATAGCAAGTTATATACCTTAAAGGAAACCAATTTAATGAGATAGATCTCAGGTGTCATTCATTCAGTTAAATGATTAGACCAAGAAAGGTGCTGGGAAACTTGGCAGTTAACAGATTTATGCAGGGTTTTCTTATTTCTTCCTTTTTGCAGCAGTGAAGACATGAGAGAAAAGTTCACTGTGATGCCAAACTGGACCAGAGACATCTCTAGGATCAAATATAATCCTTCACCTACTGTTCAAATAAAATTTTGTTGGCGTTAACAATTGTCCATTTATTTGACAATTTTCACGGCTCCTTTTTTAATTTATTTATTTCTTTATTAATTAATTAAAGATTTCTGTCTCTTCCCCACCGCCGCCTCCCCTTTCCCTCCCCCTCCCCCAATCAAGTCCCCCTCCCTCATCAGCCCAAAAAGCAATCAGGGTTCCCTGCCCTGTGGGAAGTCCAAGGACCACC
>NW_026067909.1:34186313-34201814 GCF_014885135.2 Alexandromys fortis | reverse complement strand
CGAATTATAGGCTCAATGTCCTTTATTTATGGCTAGAAACCAAATATGAGTGAGTACATCCCATGTTCCTCTTTTTGGGTCTGGCTTACCTCACTCAGGATAGTGTTTTCTATTTCCATCCATTTGCCTGCAAACTTCAAGAAGTCCTTGTTTTTTACTGCTGAGTCACGGCTCCTTTTTTGTCAACAACAGCAGACTTAACCCTCAGCATCCCACATATATTTTCAGTCTGGAAATTTATAGAAAAATGTTTGAGTGCACTAAAGTGTGTGGATTTCTGTGAACTGTGGCAGTCTATTCTATGGAATATTATTTTAAGTAGACAAATATGTGTTACATTTGTTACATTTACTGCAGAATACTACTGCATTATGTTTGTTTCTGCTGCTTTTGTTATGTAAAGATGTGTTATATTTGTTTATGATACATTATTTAATTATCTAAAGATGTGGTTCTGTTTCACCTGACCTGCCTAAGTCACCAGATTAGTCTAATGAAAAGCTGAAGAGCCAATAGCTAGGCAGGAAAAGGATAGGTAGGGCTGGCAGGCAGAGGAAAAATGTAGGAGAATAAATCTAAATCTAGGCTTAAGAGAGAAGAAGGAGAAAAAGATAATGAATAGAAAGAGAGGGACATGCCGAGGGGCCAGATACCAGGCAACCACCAACCAGATATGAGAAGCAATAAAAGTAAGAAGGATCTTCACCAACCCCACATCAGACAGAGGGCTGATGTTCTAAATATACAAAGAACTCAAGAAATTGATCATCAAAAGAACAAATAATCCAATAAAAAATGGAGTAGAGACAAAAAACAAATAACTCTTAACAGATAAATTTAAAATTCCTGAAAGACATTTAAAAAATGTTCAACATCCTTAGTCATCAGAGAAAAGCAAATTAAAACAACTCTGAGATTCCATCTTACACCTGTCAGAATGGCTCAGAGCAAAAATACTGATCACAACTTATGCTGGAGAGGATGTGGGGTAAAGGGAACACTCCTCCATTGTTGGTGGGAATGTAAACTGGTACATCCCCTTTGGATATCAGTATGGCGATTTCTTAGACAATTAGGAAACAGCCTACTTCAAGACCCAGCAATTCCACTTCATGGTATATACCCAAAGAATGTTCAATTATATTACAAGGACATGTGCTCAACTATGTTCATAGTAGCATTATTTGTCACAGCCAGAACTTGGGAAAAACCTAAATGCCCCTCAACCAAAGAATGAATAAAGAGAATGTGGTACATTTATACAATGGAGTACTACACAGCAGAAAAATAATGACATTTTGAAATTTGCAGGCAAATGGATGGAGCTAGAAAACATCATATTGAATGAGACAACCCAGACCCAGAAAGACAAATATATGTACTCACTCATAAGTGAATTTTAGACATGAAACAAAGAAAGATCAGCCTACAATTCACAATCACTGATAACCTAGACAACAAAGAGGACCCAAAGAGAGACATAGATGAATCTAATATACATGTGAAGTAGAAAAAGACAAGATCACCTGAGTAAATTGGGAGCATGGGGCTCAAGGGAGAGGGTAGAAGGGGAGGGGAGATGAACTGAGGAGAGTGGAGTAAAATATTTAGCTCAATAAAAACAATTTCTAAGAGAGATCTACAGAGGGAAAAAAGGCAAGACCTACAGAAGGAAAGAAAGCCCTGAGGCAGAACATAGATAAGGACAAAAAGAAAACAAACAAACAAAAAGAAAACCACACACACAAAAACAGAAAAATCTCGTTTCTCCTTTCTTGCTTCTCTAACACTTTTTCATTCATCCTGGTTTATAGTTTTCTCTGTTACCCAATGTCTCTCGGCAGCTGCTATTCCTTTCTCATTGGCATTTAGAAAATTCAAAGTTAATAAAGTATTACGCAATAATTTCTGGGGGTCTTTATCATTCCTTTTCATTTATTTAACATATCCTTTAGAATCTTTCTGTAACTGCCTTCCCTGTAGGATTATGTGGTATACCTCTAATGTGCTTTATTTGTAAGGAACAAAAAACTGTAAAAAAAAAAAAAGTAAAAGAAAGAACATAAGTCAAGGCTGAGCATTCATAACTAATTAGAAATCTCTGTGTCGTATTTTGGGAGCTGGTTGGTGGCCCAAAAGAGAACCTGGTAGAAATCTATCACTCACTCTTGTCCTGACATGATGAAAATGAACCAGAAAGAATGGGGAATGACACCCAGAATGACCTTCTCTCAATATGGTTCTGTCGGGGATATTCTTGGTTTATGGCCATTGCAGTAAGTCCTATACTGATACTTACAGAGACAGCCAATTTTCTAAGTCACTGCAAACATAATATCAAAGTCACATTGCAGACATGAAGTGAAAATAGTGGGCAGGACTCAGTCCTATATTCTTCTATTCCTACCACACAGCTCTGAGCCAGTGACATCTCCTAAGCTGTACATGGAGAGGGTTGAAGTCAAGTCTCAAACCTTTACAACAGAGGAGGCACCTTTGCTAGTGCTTCAGGACCAGCTAAGCATAGTGGATATGTACCACATAGGCTACAGGGCAGAACAGATGAACCTATTTTGAGAAAATACTGACAGGTAGGTAGGAATAAGTTTTGAAACTTGTGACTGAGACATGAGCATTTAAAATACTTTGGGTCCTAATGTTGCTGACTTTTCCAGGATAAAGCACCAGGCTGAGAGATGGTTTTAGAAAAATGTCAACAACTACAGCATTCATAGCTTTCACTTTGCCCAACATCCTTATTACGATTTTTAGTAGAAACATCAATATAGTGAAAATTGCACTCAACTTTTGGGATAATGTCTTACCGTTAGAACTCTGCATTAAAATTCAGAGGGTGTGAGCTGGCAACTCAACACTCTGAGTCTGGCTAACAAGGCACGTGTCTATTCCTTTAGTGAAAATAGATTAATTTGCAGTTCATTACCAGCTCTATTTCACCTAGTGCTCTAGGGAAGTTTCACAAATGGCAAGTGGGTGCTGGTTCTATTGAGGGATCCTCTGAGTCCTAAAGTTTTACAGTAGCTGCTGTAATTTAGTTAAATAAGATACTTGTGAAGGAAACCTTCTGGATATTGGTGTCTCCTAATACTTTACCTATACAACATCCTCTTGTACAAATGAAATTATTGTAAATAAAATATAGTTTTTCCCTTATGCTTTCTTTGTGCCCAGATAACTCTCTCATGTTTAAACAAAATTTAAAAGGGAGAAGGAATCTATCCCTAATTATTTTATAAAACTATCATGTACTACTGATACCAAAACCAGATATTAAGGATAATTTGGGAAAAAAATAAGTAATTATGGGGCATACTTATGCCTTGACATAGCTCTAAAAACCTTACAACAGCTATTGAAATCTGGTAATGAATGAAGCAGACCATTCTTCATAAGTTAGTTATGTTGGTTTCATAAGTTCAGGGACGGGCTAATTAATACTAGACAGTAATAGATTTTTCTATATTTATAACTAGTATGGAAACTTTTATTCATGATAGAGTCTATTAAATGTGTTCCATATATATAATTTCTTAGAAAGTCAAGAGAAATATTTCAAACTAGAAACTAAAGTCGTATTTCTTTAAAATTTTTATTATGTAGAGGGCATACTGTATGTGTGTGCATATGCATTCGTGTGCACTTCTAGTGTATATGAGCACAAGTATGGTTTCCGCAGTGTACCCGTGGAGATAATCAAAGAATAACTTGTAGAAATTAGTAACATCATGTCTAAGTTATGTAAGAAAATATTTAGATGAATGACTAGAATTCAAATTCTAGAGTCAAACAGTTGTTAGTTGTGAATAGTAGAGAGCATAGGGTTACAACATGGGGAAGAGTCCTGGTAATTTGGAAATGTAGTGTTGTGTAAATTAGGCACTCCGTACAAGTATACGTGTGTGTGTGTGTGTGTGTGTGTGTGTGTGTGTGAGACCTGTGCATCTTCAGTATGTTCTAACTCCTTAGTGAAATAAAAACAAGCTTCTGATGTAAAATGATCATAACACAAATAAATAAAAGAAAAAACAGGTGGCAACAAGAAATATACTCCCTAAAGGACCTTATATTTTGTCATTATATAGTAAATAATTATATATTTATTTGTTTATCTTTTTACTTACATATTTTGAATTTTTTAATTGAAAATATTTTTAATCAAAGAATAATCCTAATGCAATTTAAAATGGCATTCCAATAGTACAACATGCCTAGTAGAATGGCCAAATTCTAAAACAATGATGACGTAAATGTTGGTGAAAATATGGACATCAGGGACTCTCATTCGTTTCTCTTGACAGTGCTGAATAGCCACACTAAAGGGAAGTTTCACCAAGTTTGCACAAAAGTAAACGTAATTGTATAACAATTTTAGTAACCAGACTTTTTCACAGTTACTCAAGTACATTAAAATTATGTCATGAGGCTAGAGAGGTTCAGTCGTTTAGAGTGCTTTGCTATTCAATTATGAAGGGCAGAGTTCAATTTTTTTCTTTTTCCTAATTTTCTAAATAACTTCAAAATATATTGACTCCCTCCAAATTCTTCTAGATTTTCTCCATCCACCTTCATGCTATGGTCTTTCTAAGAAAGAAAAAGAAGGAAGGAAGGAAGGAAGGAAGGAAGGAAGGAAGGAAGGAAGGAAGGAAGGAAGGAGAGAGGGAGGGAGGGAGAAAGGGAGGGAGGAAGGGAGAGAGTCAATTGTTCCTCCCCAAATTAACTCTTGCACATTGTTCTCACATGCCCTTCCAGATTTAAGCTTCCTATTCTAGTTTCCCTTTTATAACACTATGTTCTACTGCCCCTTCTATAGAGATATCCTCTTTCTTTTTGATCCCACATGAGCTACCTTTATTCTGTGGTTGTTCTTAATGAAACATTTTTCTAAAGTTTAACATCTACAATTTACATATAGAAAATACATAATATCTGTCTTTCAAAGTCTTGGTTTCCTCAGGATTCTTGTTTCCAGCTCCTTCCATTTTCATGCTAATTTCATTTTTCTTAACAGCTAAATTACATTCCATTCTGTAAGTGTACAGTACTTTCATTGTGCATTTATTGACCAATGGTATTCTAGGATGTTCCCAACTTCTGTCTATTATGACTAGAGCTGGATTAAACATAAGTGAGCAAATTTCTCTGCAGTAAAAGATAGAATCATTTCTGCACATGCCAAAGAGTAATTTAGCTAGATCTCATGGTAGTTCTATTTTCAGCTTTTGAGAAGCATCAACACTAATTTCTTTTTCTTTTTATATTTTTTATTAGATATTTTAAAAAAACATACCGATTCAAATTCCCACTCCTTCCCCTCCTCCCATTCTCTCCATACACCTTCCCACCCCACCCCCCTCTAATCCTAAGAGAGGGTAAGTAAGGTACTTTGGTTTGTGGAAGGTCCAAGGCCCTCCCTACTACATCTAGGCTGAGCAAGAAATACATACAAAAAGAATAGGATCCCCAAAAGCCAGAACATGCAGGAGAGATAAATCCCAGTGCCACTGCCAGTGGCACCTCAGTGTACCCCAGCCATACAACTGTCAACCACATTCAGAGGGACTAGTTTGGTCCTATGCTTGCTTCTTCCCAGCCCAGCTGGAGCTGGTGAGCTCCCCTTAGCTCAGGTAAACTGTTTCAGTGGATGAACCATTCCTGGTCTTGACCTCTTTGATCATATTCTCATTCCTTTCACTCTTAAACTGGACCTTGAGAGCTCAGTCCACTATTTTTTTAGTTACTGTGTAAATTTGTACTCACATTAGCAACAAATAAGTGTTCCCTTTCTCCTCATCCTAATTAGCATGTGAACCTAACATTGTTTAATAATGCTTATGAAGTTCTGCACGCATCCATAAAATACACCCCTATTTTCATACACATTGTAGGAGGGATAAATATTGACCAGTATTCATTATCCCTATTTAACTTATTACCTGAGAAGCTAAGATGAAATATATCTTGGTATGTTTAAGATGATTTATCATTGGGAAAGTCTTAGTTTTAGATACTTTGTTTTGTTTTCAACATTGAAAGATTAACATCTTAGAGCTTTAATCTTTTATTTGGATTGTTTGTCATTTTTGAAAAGATGAAGAACCTTTTACCTCAACTCTGAGATCCTTTTTTTCCTTGGGGACGTGACTGTGAAAGACACATGACATTTATTATCAGATTGCAAAAGCAAAAGTCTGAATAACTGCAGACAAAACTCTGCGAGAAATCTAAATACCTTTTTCAACACCTTTCCTGATTGTTTTTCTTTGACTATTTTTGTTAGCCCTGAAGCCAACAAGACAAAATTTATTTCTAATGCCATTAAAATGTTCTTTGCACTTGAAATGCGAATGCATATTTGTTCTTAGTGTTTCTCTGAGCAGAACAATTGTCTGAAAATGATGTCTGGCTTGTCTTTTCAGAGAAAGGTTAAAGGAGAAATAGATTCAAAACACAGACTCAAAATTCTAGTCTCTGCATTCTTCACTTTGGAAAACAGTTTTAAAGTAGTTGAGTTACTTAAAAAGAGAATGCAGCAATAACAACCATCTTTAACATACTGTGTTTCTTGAAGCTTATTTGACCAGTTGTAGCAGTACAGGATGATTCCCCTACCTCCCCTGTAAAAGAAACAACTAGTGAAAGGGTAACCTTTTATTAGAATAAATTTTATTTAGCTTTGTAACATATTTTCAGTAAGTGTTATTAGCATTTAAAAATATCTCTAGATTTATTATTTTATGTGCATAAGTGTTCTGCATGATATCCATGTGGGTAGAAAAAACAAAGATCAGACTTGCAGGAAACAGAGTTTCAGATGTTTGTAAGCTACCATGGAGGTGCTGGGAACTGAACCTGGGTCCTCTGGTAAAGGAACAGGTGTATTATTATTATTATTATTACTATTATTATTATTATTTAAAAAATATCAATCCAAGTTCCCACTTCCTTCCCTCCTTCCATTCCCTCCACACACCCTCCCACCCCACCCCTGCCTAATCCTCAGAGAGGGTAAGACACATTGCCTTGTGAAAGGTCCAAGGTCCTCCCTACTATATCTAGGCTGAGCAAAGTATATATCCAAAAAGAATAAGATCCCCAAAAGCCAGTACATGCAGTAGGGATAAATCCTGGTGCCACTGCCATTGGCCCCTCAGTCTGCCTCAGCCTTGCAACTGTTAACCACATTTAGAGGGACTAGTTTGGTCCCGTGCTTATTCCTTCCCAGCCCGGCTGCAGTTGGTGAGCTCCCATTAGCTCAGGCAAACTGTTTCAGTGAGTGAACCCATCATGATTGTGACCTCCTTGTTCATATTCTCATTCCTTCTACTCTTCAACTGGACTTTGGGAGCTCAGTCCAGTGCTCCGATGTGGGTCTCTGCCTCTGCCTCCATCAGTTGCTGGAAGAAGGCTCTATAGTGATATTTAAGATAAACATCAGTCTGACTACAGGGATAGTCAAGATCGGTCCCCTTCTCCTCTATTGCCCAGGGTCCTAGGGGGGTCACCCCTGAGACTTCCTGGGAATTTCTCTAGAGCCAGGTTTCCACTAACCCTATAATGGCTCCCTCAATCAAGATTTCTCTCTCCTTGCTCTCATCTCTGTTCTTCCTCCATCTCAACCATACTATTCCCTCATGTTCTCCTCCTGCCTTCCCCCCTCCCCCACCCCCATGCTCCTAACCCTGCCAGTCAATCCTGCCCATTTCCAATTTCCAGGTGGGTCTCTCTATATTTTCCTTTGGGTTTACCTTATTATTTAACTTCTCTAGGATCATGAAGTATAGGTGTTGAGAAGAAGGTTTATTCTTCAGTGTTTGGGTGGAATGTTCTATACATGTCTGCTAAATCCATTTGATTCATGACATCTGTTAGTTCTCTTATTTCTCTGTTAAGTTTCTGTCTGGTTGACCTGTCCATTGGTGAGAGTGGAGTATTGAAGTCTCCTACTATTAGTGTGTGGGGTTTGATGTGTGATTTAATTTTTAGTAATGTTTCTTTTACTTATGTAGGTGCTCTTGTATTAGTGGCATGGGTGTTCAGGATTGAGACTGCATCTTGATGAACTGTTTCTGTTATGGGTATAAAATGTCCTTCCCCATCTCTTCTGAATGATTTTAGTTTGAAATCAATTTTGTTAGATATTAGGATAGCTACCCCCACTTGTTTCTTGGGTCCATTTGCTTGGAAAACCTTTCCCAACCCTTTACTCTGAGATAATGTCTGTCCTTGAGGTTGAGGTGCATTTCTTTTATACAGCAGAATGCTGGATCCTGTTTTCATTTCTATCTCCTTAGCTTGTGTCTTTTTATGGGTAAATTGAGTTCGTTGATATTAAGCGATATTAATGACCAGTAATTGATAATTCCAGTCGTAGTGTTTGTGGCCTTCCCTTCTTTGGGTTACTCTGGTGGGGGTTTATCAGATACCTGTGTTTTTGTGGGTGCAGTTAGCTTCCTTGGCCTGGGGTTTTCCTTCTAGTACTTTCTGTAAGGCAGGGTTTGTAGATAAGTATTGTTCAAATCTTTATTTATCATGGATTATCTTGTTTTCTCCATAGATGGTGAATGAAAGCTTTGCTGGGTATAGTAGTCTGAGCTTGCATCCATGGTCTCTTATTGTCTGTATCACATCTATCCAGGACCTTCTGGCTTTCATTGTTTCCATTGAGAAGTCAAGTATAATTCTGATAGGTTTACCCTTTTTCCTTTGCAGCTCTTAATATTCTTTCTTTATTTTGTATGTTTTTTGTTTTGATTATTATATGGTGAGAGAATCTTTTTGATCCAGTCTATTTGGTGTTCTGTAAGCTTTTTGTACCTTCATAGGGATATCCTTCTTTAGGATGGGAAAGTTTTCTTCTATGATTTTGTTAAATATATTTTCTATGCCTTTGAGCTGGAGTTCTTCTCCCTCTTCTACTCCTGTTATTCTTAGGTTTGGTCTTTTCATGGTGTACCAGATGTCCTGGATTTTTTATGTTAAGCATTTGTTGGATTTAAAGTTTTCTTTGACCAATGAGTCTATTTCCTCTATAGTATCTCAGCACCTGAGATTCTTTCTTCTATCTTTTGTATTCTGTTGGTTATACTTGTCTCTGTCATTCCTGTTTGTTTACCAAGATTTTCCATATCCAGAATTCCTTCTTTTTGTGTTTTATTTATTACCTCTATTTTAGTCTTCAATTCTTGAACTGTTTCCTTTGCCTGTTGGATTATTTTTCTTGATTTTCTTTGGTTTCTTTGAGGGATTTTTAATTTTTTACAATTTTTTTTTGTTTGTCTTCTCCTCCATTTTATTAAGGGAGTTTTTCCATTTCCTCTTTAAAGGTCTCCATCATTTTCATAAAGTTACATTTAAAGTCTTTTTTTCCCTATATTTTCTGGGTTAGGATGATTAAGTCTTCCTGTTATGTGACCACTGGATTTTTGTGTTACTAATGTTGCTTTTAGGTTGTTGGAGGAATCCTTGCATTGGTGCCTAGCCATCTCTTCCTTCAAATGAGGTTGGCAGTGTCTTTGAGTCCTGGTCCATTCCTTGCTGTGGCTGTTTGGGAGTTTTTCTTGTTCTGATCTGTACTGTCAATGTCTGTCTAAGAAAGCCTCTGAGGTCTCTATATACCTGCTCTCTTGGTCTTCTCTCCTGGTTTGATATCTTGGTGCTCTCACTTAATCCTATCAGTGTTGTAGCAAGCTCTTAATCCACCAATATTGGAGCAAGCTGTGTTTCAGAGATTCCACTGAGGTTGCAGGAGGTTAGATGGGTTTGAGGATGGGGTGTGGCTAGTAGTTTAGATGGTGGCTGGATGAGTTTAGGTTTAGAGGAATCCTAGCTGCAGGAAACTCCCAGCTGGCTGGCTAGATAAGCCAAGAGGGCTGGGAGGGGCCCAGAGTTTTGTCCCACTGGGGAGGTCCTAGAGACTGGGGCATCCTGACATGTGCTGTTCACTTACTTCTTAAGTCCCCCTTTGTGCAAGCTGTGTTTCTCAAACAGGTATTCTTAACCCCTGAACCATCTCCCTAGCCCATTTGTTTTCCTTGTTGAGTTAAACTTCCCCAATATTTTCTGGGGAAATTATCAGTTATTATTAAATTAAATTATTAGTAATTATCTAAATTACTATAAAGCATTTTACATAGTAAAATCCTTTTCTGTTTTATTTACAACTCTGAGACAGACATTTAGGAACATTAAATTTTTATAATTTAGTTCCTAATAGTCCGTTAACTATTAGAAAAGATTATATAGATAGAGACTCTGTAGGTGGTAAATATCATTTTCATTTAAAATTACATAGTGACTATTATTATTATTTACTATGTAGTCATTATAACTGCCTTTTATACAACACAAGTACACTTAAGAGTTTAAGTCGGAAGCCTCTGGTTTTAAATGTTTGTTGGTCTTTCCTAACTTTTGCACTTTAGCAAGTGGTGTTTAAAAAGAAAGTCTATATTATATTTTGCCACCTCTGCCGTACAAAAAGGTCTCTACAAAGCTTGAAATATGTGTCACAGTGAAAGTTTTGATGCCTTTAAAGCAGAAACTCACCCTAATCTCAAAGCTATCAAAAATGCCAGCACTTTTGCACTTTAAAATACATAGAATCACCAAGCTTATCCACTTTAAAACTTCCTTTTTAGCAATTCTATTTCTGTACATTGCAGCTGAAATAGCCTAGAGGCTTTGGTATTTTTTTTCTTTTTCTAATATGAGAAAAATCCCAAAGACATCTAAGTGACTAGGATCATCAACCCTTAGAAGCAATGGCTTTCCATGCCAATTGTTAACCTAATTTTGTGTTATTTATTGCTTTGTACTAACACTTTAAGGATTACTATTCCCTTTGTTTTCCTAAAATCTATGGCATTTTAATTAGTTTTATAGAAACATGAATATAATAAGCAAAACAAAAAAGCATGCAGAGAAGAACAATTTTCTAAGGAAGCATTGATACTAGAAACCATTCTAATCCTACAGTGCCAGATATTGTCACTGTTGCTACCTTCATCTAATATTTTAGAGAAGTTAGACATAAATGCTACCTTCATATAAATTCTTCTTGAATGACTTTCCCACAATGCTCTACTACCAACACCTGTAAGGATGATTATAATGCTAGGAATTCAGCAAGAAATCAAACCCAATAAAAAAAAAAAAGCATATGTATATTTGATTTTGTTTTGCCTTCAAACCTACAGCCTTTCAAACCCCACAATAAGAAGACTCCTTTCCAACTCTCCAGTAATCAGTTCAGATATTTTGATTTTTTTATTTTGTTTAGTTTTATGGGAAAAGGTTCTGTGTAACCCAGGCTTGCCTCAAACTCTGAACCTTCCTGCCTTTGCCTTCTCAGTGTTGAAATTACAGGTATATACCATGGGAACTAGTTTTGATACAGTCATTAACTGAACTAGTTTTAAACTGACAATTGAAAGTGATATATGTATTTAAGATTAACTATAAATTTGAACAGCTTTATTTCGACTCTTTTATTGAAACACTTTATTCACGAGGTCAAAATCTTGAAAGTAGAGTAAAATAAAATACAGCAAGCACAAAAGCATAGGTGTTTTGGCTGGGGTGGATGTGCACTCACACACCTCACATGCAGGCATATGCAGGAATGTGTAGCTATCCTGCTGGAATACAGCAGTGAAGAGCAGAACTGCCTGTGCAGATGATAAACAGAGAACAGTGTAAGGAAGCAATGGAGGGACCATACTGCACCATCTAATCTTGGAAGCAGAAACACTTTCTCAGGATGTCATTGAGAATCTTGACCTTGATTAGACCATCAAGCCACACAATTATAGAGCTATACTTTTGTGTACAGATAGTGCAAATGAAATAAAGTAAAATGAAGCTGCAGATCCCATAAAATGCTAATAATCACAGAACTTTTATATTTATATTTAACGCTGACAGCCTAGCAAGTCACTAGGATCTAATCTGAATTCAGTATATGTTTTATAAAGGTGTGATGGTTTTGCAGGTTTGGGATTAGATGCATATCTACCATCACACACATTTCTCTAATGGTGCCTCAATATCTCGAATCTCAGCAGATCTATCAAAAGAAATAGCTTTGATCAGAGTTAAACTGATACTTGTAAACTGATGAGTTAATACTTATAATAAAACATGCTAGAAATACAACTAAGAAGATTTCAAAATGATTTTCAGAAGTTAGAATGAAGTAAACTAATAAAATGGCTCAATCTTCCCATCAAAAGCCAATATGCCTCTAATTTCTAGGGCATTCTATATGCACATGTCTTCCACTTGGGTGCAAATGTCGTTAAGTTCTTGCGGGCTCTTTTAGAGACTGCTCCTGCATGGAGTCAAGCAAACCATCATACCAGCATCAGCAAGGCTCTCTGCTCTTGTGCTATATTACTGATTCAGTTTTTAATAAATATGCAATCCATAAGCATGTTCTAAGTCCTATCATCATGAAGGTAGCTTGCGCATCATTGTATAGATGTGATGTGAGACACGCGCACCAAGGATTGTAAAGGAGAATTCTGTGCCCTTAAAACTTAAAAAGCAAGTTTTACAAAAGACATTGCAATGGAAGTTTTCCAAGGTGACAAATTGTGAGATCCTTTTTTAACAAGTAAGTGTTGTTTTCTTTCCCTGCTGAGATGTGCTGTAAGTGCTTACACATAGTTTTGTGGTTTGGGACAAATAATGTGCTAAACGTTTGAGAAATTCTGCTGTCAGGCACCCTTTATAGCCAGTAATTCCTCCTTTCAAAGTTGGAGGTCTCTGGGAACAGTTCTATCTACAACTTCCTGTCCATGCTCCTCTGGGTCAGTTTAATTCTGACCAACACTATTTCCCTTAGCATGTCTGCTGGGATTTGAGACATTAGAGAAATGCGTGTGACTTTGAATGTGCATCTGGGCCACAAATCTGCACAGCTCTTGAAACTGTAGAAAATCTATATATGACTAAATTAGATGTTAGTTGCTTGCTAGCTTAAATTCAGTTTTTAATTTTTTTATTCTTGAAACTAAAATATAATTACATAAACTTCCTTTTCCCTTTAAGTCCTCCAACCCTTTCAATGCACCCACTCTCACTCAAATACATACCTCCGTTTCTCAGTTACATAGACATGTGTTACTAAATATATAAAACAACCTAGTAAACTCTATTGGTTTGTACTTTATAAGCAAAATATTCTCATGTGAAAAACAACACACACAGAAATGTTTTGACCTTTTAGCACATTTTCTGTTTTTCTTCATATTTTTATACTTTGTACTTGTTGAGTATTATTGAATAGCAATTGTAAGATTGTTTTAGTTTTTAGTGTACTTCATAAGGCCGTTAATATAAGTATCTAAGTTTATACCTTGTTTTTCTAACTATGGAGTGGATCATAATATCAAAATCCTTTTGGAGCACGTGTATTTTTTATTGTTAAGCTAAAATAGGCAATACGTTTGCCTTGACATAAGTAACTGAAATAAAGTACTTTTAAAAGTATTTTAAAGTCATATTTAAAATGAAGTCCTAGAAGAATGTCTCATTTTCTAATTGCACACATTTTAAACTTATATGCTATGCATAAAATGTATTGTTTATCCAGATTTCAACATATTTGTTATTTTTTGTTTTCTTTGGTAATTTAGGATAAGTAGGATGTTTCAGAAAAGTTTATGTTTTCTTCCATAATCTGAGCAAAAAACTGAATGTAAAGTAAATGGTGGTTTAAACCAGTGGCTTTCCAATCCTTGGTCTCTGAGAAATCTATGAAATGTTAATTATAAATTTATACTTATTATTACGTAAGTAAAATTTCTAGATATCCATGGAAATAAAAATAACTTTATCCCATTTATTTTAAAATGTAACACTACTTTTGTTTTTGCTTGTGATATAACTTAAGTATAATTTTAATTTCTTATTTTTTTAATGTAAAGAAAAAGAGCCAAGGAAATAGCACATTCACTTTCAGTTAACAGTGTTGTAAGTCATGCATCAAACCATCATATTAACAGTGAAATTTAATGTCACAATCCTGTGAAAATACATATAGAAAGTGTGCCTATTGTTATTGGTTAGCAAAGCAAAGTTTTGTCCTTGGGATCTGCTCTTTGAACAGGAGAGTCTTGGGTGTCTTTTGAAGAGAAATGATGATGGACTGATGGGTCTTATCAGTGACATGTTCATGCCTTGGAGAACAAACGGCTGCCAATGCCTCTAATGAGTAGCAACAAGCTGACAAATTGCATCATCTCTGGCTTGGCTATGGAAGATGCCAAGGAGGCAAAATACAGTCCGACATTTGTTCTTTCTAAGAACTGTGTTGTTATGTCATCCTAAACCTGTTCTGTCGGAGTACAGATCATTTATTTGGATCCTTTCTCTTTCCTAATATTGATATCTAGTGACATCAATTGTCTATAAAGATTGCTTTAACTACATTACACACACAGACTAGTATGCTGTGTTTCATATTCATTCAGTTGGAAAATGTTTTAAATTCTACCTGGATGTCTTATTTATATATTGTTCATTTATTGCTTATAGTATACAATATAGATTTAAGTTACAGTATACCACTTCACATACATACATGTATTTATCCTCTCCAGAGGTCAGAGTAGTCATTGGGTCTTCAGGACCAGGAGTTTTGTGTGTTTGTGAACCACACTGCATTAGAAATCTGTATCACACTCAGATACTCTGAAGAAGCTTCAAATGCTCTTAACCACTGAGCAATGTATCCTGCCCCTGAACACAATATATTTAATATGTTGTATGTAGTTAAATTGGCCCAGTCAACAAATACATGTGTCTCTTGTAGGACAAGTACAAAAAAGTTCTAGTTTTCTTGAGGTGTTTTCCTGGTAGCTAATTCAAAAACATATGTCTTATATGTTGCTGAGATGGAAAGAAAAACAATACATTCATCAGTGGATCCCTGTAAGTTATGATTCTTCATTAATTTATTACCTTTCTTTTCTTCACAGTGTGTCAAATATTTTACAATCTGAAACATGTTACACATGTTAAAATTCTGTATCCCATTTTATTTTAGTATTAAGATCAAAACAAATGCTTCTATCCTACTAAAACAGTCATATTAATTTTCTCCTTTTGTTCACCTTTGCTTAGACTAACTTTTCATATATTTTGCCAGATAAGTACATAATTATATATGTATTCATTTCTATACTTTCTTTAATTTTTCAATTGTTCATATATATGCCATTATAATTTATAGAATTTTTAAGAATATAAAATAGAAGATGTAATTTTATTTTTCTGTGTCATTAATAAAATGTTTCCACACATATTAATATGCTTAATTGTGTATGTACATGTCTAATATGAGTAACTAGGCATACCCAATTATAATTTCTCATAACTGAAAGTGATATAACTATCAAAAAGAAATTCTTTTTTTTTAAATATAATTTTTTATTGAAAAAAAATTCCGCCTCCTCCCCGTCTCCCATTTCCCTCCCC
>NW_026067909.1:34114332-34186219 GCF_014885135.2 Alexandromys fortis | reverse complement strand
GTAGGATCAAAACCCAGTGGCATTGTCCTTGGCTTCTCAGCAGCCCTCATTGTCCGCCATATTCAGAGAGTCCGGTTTTATCCCATGCTTTTTCAGTCGCAGTCCAGCTGGCCTTGGTGAGCTCACAATAGATCAGCCCCACTGTCTCCATCTGGAGATGGATGGAGATGGAGACAGAGACCCACACTGGAGCACCGGACTGAGCTCCCAATGTCCCAAGGAGGAGCAGAAGGAGGGAAAATATGAGCAAAGAAGTCAGGACCACGAGGGGTGCACCCACCCTCAAAAAGAAATTCTAAAAACAAAAACTGATAGTTATAATCAGTGTACTTAGATACAAGCCTGTAGATTTTTCTTTAATTCATTTAAATATATTGCTGTATTTCTATTGCCCTATTACATTGTGACTGATATAGGCCATCATTCATGTATTTTGGTTCAATGTTCAAAACAAGAGCCTGTCTGCTCCTCTCCTTCTTACAGTATCTTAGATTAGTGGGTTTCCTATGTCTTGGACTAAAGTAATCTCAGAAGCTCTAATCAGGTACCTGTGGGCATAGAGATGAGCTTTGTTAGGAGGATAAGTGTGTCAGATTTAATTGGATAAAAAAGTCATTGTATGGATCAGTGAGTCTTAAGCTCATGATAGCAAGATGTTTCAGTCATTATTTCCGTGAAAATACCCAGATGCACTCAGCAGTAGCTGTTGAGGAATATTATTTTCAGGTGTGTGACTTTTCTTTATGTTGTAGTTGTTTAAATCTGTGAAACTGTGATTCTTTGCCTGTCTAAAACACCTGGTAAAGAACTGAATGGCCAATAGCAAGGCAGGAGCAAGCACAGGCAGGGCTGACAAGCAGAGAGTATAAATAGAGAAGAAACTAGAGAACAAGGGGAGGAGGATATCAAGGTCAGCTGCCCAGTTACACAGCCAGTCACGGAGAAAGAAGAAATAGAGAAATATAAAAGCCCAGAGGCAAAAGGTAGTTGGGATAACTAAGACAAGGAAATCTGTCTGGAAACAAGTCAAGCTAAGCTGGGCATTTATAGCTAAGAATAAGCCTCTGTATGTGATTTATTTGAAAACTGGGTGGTGGATCACTCAAAAAGCCAAAAGAATAAAATGTCACACAACAGATAACAGATGAACACAATACCTCATTTATACACAGTTTATATTCATTGGTAATAAAATAAAGTTTTTGACACAAAAACTAGGTTGTCATTTATATGATTTAGTTTTTATGTCTAAAGTTCTTAATTTATGGTTGAGAACAGTATTGCAATGGTGAATTACTTTTCCTTCATATACATCGGTTTAATGCATTAAAGTATTTTCAGATGAGATTCATAGAATTCAACAGTCTACAAAGGAATCCATAAGCAAATGAAATAATAATCCTCAGAAGGTTTAGATTGTTTTCAACTATTGCTGTCACATATTTTATTGTTCAAACACATACACGATATTTTACTTTGATATGCAGTATGAATACATAATGCCAGAGTGTGGTAAGTTTCTGCCATAAACAGTTTTACCCTTTTTATTAATATAATAAAAAGACCTCCAAAGAAGTATAATGGAAAATGAATGTTATTATCTTGACATTTTGAAGATCAGGAGCTAAAACTTTGTGAAATTAAGTCAAAGGCAAGGTGTTGGGGAACTGTTTTCTCCAGAAGCCTATTTTAGCTCCACGCCTCCCCTTTCGGGTCAATTACCAGTTGTTACACTCCAGAACCTCTTCCTCTTTCTTTACCTGGAAAACACAAAGTGAAGCATCTTGTCATGTCTCCGTATTCCTTCCTCTCATTGCCCTTTCCTTACATACCATCCCAGGCTTTGTTTTTAGGATGGACATCATGATGACAATGTGCTACATTTACCTACCTGGGTAATTCAGGGTAATTGTCACATCAAGAAACCTACAAAGGCAATTGGATAAGCTGCCCCTGTTTTGCTGTATAAGCAACATATCAACAGTACCCTAGTTAGGTGTCTGTGTCTGTGTTGAAGACCATGAATAAAATAAACTTTGAGAGGAAAGGGTTTATTGCAATTTACACGTTGAGGTAACAGTGCATTGCTAAAGGAAATCTGAAGAGGAACTCAAGGCGGTAGGAGCCTGGAGGCAGGAACTGAGGCAGAAAACATGAATGTGTTCTGTTTATAGGCTTTCTCCCCAAGGATTGTCCATCCTGCTTCTTGATGCACTCCAGGACCAACTGCCCAGGGGTTAACTGGCCACAGAGGGCTGGGCCCCTCTACATCAATACTTAAGTAAGAAAATGTCCTAAAGACGTGCCTACAGGCCAATTTTACAGAGACATTTTTCTCAGTTGATGTTCCTTTGTCAAGAAAATATTAGTTTGTGTCAAGTTGAAAGAAAACAACCTAATACACAGGTTCAAAGTGTTAAGATAGGAACATCTTTGAAAACATTATTTGCTCTAATAATGTAATCTGTGTAAGTTCCTGCAGGAACAATGAAAGTAACAATAACAAATTTTTAAATGTTTGACTAATGGTACTTATAAATAATATTAAAGCATAAGAGATAAATGAAAAATAATCAACACTAAAGGCCTTCCCTATGTACATCAAACACCCTGTCCAGCTTTCTTTTTCCATTTGAGAGATATCCAAAACTCAGAGAGACACAAAGTATGGGCAGTATGTCTGTTGTTGGCCTCTTCTGGGTCCACTCATTATTTGTCAGAATTTTCCATCATAATTCCAATTTTATTTACATTTTTAACTACCAGTTACTCATTCAGAATGTTTCATCCATCTTCAGAATGGACTGGAATGACCTGTCATACAAATAATATTACAGAATCCAGATGGCCTTCTGCTTTTTTCCTATTAACATTCTATATCATTGAAATGGAGCTTAATTTGTACAAACTCTCCCCAGAGCTGACATGAAAGCAAAATAGAATTATTTTGAGGAGCTGGTTTAAAACACAGCTTTTTAATTCAGTGTTCTGTAGGAAGGCCATGTGCCTGCATATTTAACAAGTGTTTGCGGTGACCTAGGCAAGTACTTGAGACAGCTTCCCCATGACATACTTCTGCACTCTGTGTACACGATAAGGGGTGGTACTGACACCTTGAAAGTGAGGGTACCTTTGATTGACAAGAGTGATTCCCAATGTGTTGAAGATGAGCTCCACCATGTCAGTAGAATGTACACTCACACACCGAACAATCCCCAGTTTTGTCAGGTGAAAAAGAACACAGAGAAAAATCCTGATAAAATGGAAGGAAAACATAAAGAGCAGGGCAACCAAGGGGAGGTTTTCTCAGGCGCTGGATAGGAGCTTTTCCTTGTTTTTGATGCCACTCAAGGAAAGTGTGCTCAGGATGATTTGGTCTTTTAAGTTGTTGGCACTTCGTTTGTTGCTGCTCTCCACTTCTGAGCGTTGGAGAGAGTAAAAAGCTCATTTTAAAAAGGTAGCAAGCATGGAGAGTGTTTCTTCTGCAAGAAATTCTCATCTGAGTTCTAAAAACTTCCTCTGTTGCTCTCAGATCTTCCCCTTCTCCTTCCTGCTATCCATCCATCCTTCCTTCTTTGCCACTCATATTCCTTCCCATTTTCTTTATCTCTCCATCCCCTCTCCTCCCATCTTTCTTCACATGTTGAGGTCATCAGTTCTCAGTATTTGTCATATTTTATCTAGCAGGTACATCTGATATTTTCAGTTAAATATTATCTATAAAACTCACACTGAAGCACACATCTATTTACAAATAAAAATGTCTCAAAATATAATATTTGAAGGAAGCTTACTATTTTATGGTAAGCAGAATTCATAACTATCATTGGCTTCATGCTTCCATATATGAACCACAGTCATAGGCTGGAGATGTGTGCTTGGGGAGATTACCTTAACTTTCATCATACTACTAATGTTAATTTATCCAGCAAGAATAATGGACTGGGTTGTGGAGGTAAATTGTTTTCTGTTTTATAGAGACTTAGTCAGTTCCAAAGATTTTTTTCTTTCTATATTTGTGATGGTCAGAAGGAGACTTAGGATAAATTAAAAGAGGATTAGGGGAAAATGGGAATTTAGTAGACTAGATTCTTTCTAGAGATGATTTTGGATTTTTTATTATTATTATTATTAGAATTAGTTGTATTAGGTCCATGTGTCTATTTTCAATGAGAGTTCTGCTCCTGCAGTGGACCTTCCTCAGATGAGTGCATCTTTCTTGAGCGTACTCAGAGGCTGTACAAAAGCAGAGTGACTACCATTTGCTGAAAAAGTCAGAACTGGTTAACAACACCGTCTCAATCTTAGAGCCATGGCTTTCTTTTGAAATTTTAATATTTTACAATCATTTATGTTGTATCTGTATAGGTGTAAGTGCATGCATGCAGGGACACAACATATGTCTAGAGGTCAGAAACAGCTTACAAGAGTTTGTTCCCTTCTTCAACCGCCTGGGTCACATGGATCAAACTTGGGTTGTCAGGTTTGGCAGACATTTGTTCCTCTCTGTGCCACTGTGCTGGCCTGCTGACAAGTTTTCTTGTTTCAAATAGAGCATGGTACTTAGAAAAATTTAAAATTGGCATAGAAATCAAGCATGCTTTGTGCTGAGGATAAATGAATAATTTGGGAAAACAGGGGTTTGCTAATCCTAAGTCAAAACAATTTGACTGGTTATGTATTATAAGTGAATAAATATTAAACAGCCACAAATTTGATGTTTGGAGACCAAGAGATGAATCTCAGACATCCCTCAACAAATAATACTTTTATTATTGTGGACCTATAGTGAAGAGGAAATGAGTGTGTAGCAGCCCTGAGTTTTCAGTGTCTGAGCATCTGTGGTATGATTATAATGATTTTTTTCATTCAAGGGGTTTCTTATATACCATAATCTTAAAAATGAGTTTGATTCTTATACAGTTGTTAACATCATTGGAAAATAAGATTTTAGATGAGCATAAACATTTACAAAAATATTTTATGATATAACCTCTTTATTTACCTTGCTACCATAAAGAGTTAATCGGTATTTTATATTTAATGTTGTGCATGAGGTATGTCCTATCTATGGACATTGTTCTCTGTCACCTGCTCCTGCTGCACCAGCTCACAATTCATGTTTATTGGCATCACAAGCTTCACTTGACATCTTTGTCAAACGGCCCATGATTTATTACACTTCCCAGTGAGAGCTCCCTCCTCACAGTTAGCAGTTCCCCAAAGGTGCTGGAAACTCTACTGAGCCTTGGGTTTATTTTAGATGGTCACATTATGAGTTTAATGATAGCTTACAGTTTTTTTATATTGTAAAGCATTTCTCAATAAATTTAATTATACTCTAGTCATTATTCAACATGGCTACACATCTCCAGTGAATAGAGAAAACTAGTAAACTGCTGTAAGCCACTCCATGACAAAACTCTGCTGTAGACTTCAACATTCCAGCCATCTATATTTTTTTTAATGGTTGCCTAAGTCTAATTTTATTGGTGAAGCTGCAGAGCATATTTAAAATAGTGCATGGCAAAATGTGCATTATCAAGATAGGTTATTTATTATCACCATATCCAGGGGACAGCGAGGGAACAAGCATAGGACCAAACTTGGCCCTCTGAACATGGGTGGCAGTTGTATGGCAGGGGCAGATTGTAGCGCCACTGGCAGTGAGACCAGGATTTATTTCTACTGCTTGTTCTGGCTTTTTGGAACCCATTCTCTCTGCAGGGATACCTTGCTCAGCCTAGATATAGTGGGGAGGGTCTTGGTCCTTCCTCAAAGCAATGTGCTAGACTTTATTGATTCCCCATGTGAAGCCTCTGAGATGTGGATGAGGGGGATTGGAGATGGGAGGGAGGGGAATGTGGAGGGAGCAGGAGGAGGGGAGGGAGTGGGAAATAGATTTGGCATGCAAAATGAGAAAATATAGCTTTTTAAAAATAAACTTAAATTAGAATCTCAGTGACGCCTTTTCTGTGCAGCACACCTGCACAAAGATGCCGGGCCCCTGTATCTCCTAGGACATTGCCCAAAACAAATAGTTCTTTTAAAGTCTGACTTGCAAGAAGAGAGCATTTGTGACATAGCATGTGCTCAAGTTTGAGTCTTTGATTTTACAGTATGAACTACACAGTGCTTGACAGAACAGGTGTAGCTAACACACAGGCTAATTGTGCAACTGCAAGGACCTTCTCTTTGGACAATAAGCTCGAGGTACCAGCAGCCCCCGTACCTCTTCTTCAGAGTATTCATTTTCCAGCGTGTGACTTCACAAGATTGATTCAGTGGGCATTGGATGAGGGCAGTACAACATGATATGCGAATTGAAGCCGGTGGTGTGCATAGAAATCACGCTGTAGAAATCACGCGCATACATATGGAACACGTGGTTGTTGTGAAAAAAAAAAAAAAAAAAAACTGGTTCCAGATCCTGATTTCGAAGGTGCTTGGGGTAGGAAAGCCTCCAGAGTCTCCTGACACCAATGTAAGTCATGTGATTGGGGAGATCAATTGAGACAATCTTGCTACAAACACCAGGCTGAATTTGGATTTGTTATCAATCCATCTGCCTCTGCTTCCCGAGTGCTGGGATTAAGAAATATATCATCATGCCTAGTGAAGTTGATTTCCTTCTTTTTTTAATGTTTAACATTTTGGTTGCAAAGTCACAGAAGGAAGATACTTGAAGTTAAAGACAAGCTATTATCTATGTGGAATTGGAAATAATTGAAGGGAAATAATGTTCTTATTAGGTATATTTACATATTTATAATATTTGATGTTCGAATAGTTATGTCACCAAAATTGATAAACAATTCAGTTTTCAGCAAATGTTTGATGACTATAAAGTTCAAATAGGGATATAATGTTTCTAAATTTATAAGAACTCTAGTACTTTCTAAATATTGACTCAACTCTGAAAAGTAATTGAAGGAATTGAATCTGTGCAATAACTTGGTCAATGTATGGAGGACTGGTACAGTTAATTGCTATGTGATATACTAAGAAATCTTGTGAAGTGTACCCGTCACATGAATTTTCTAATGATTTCTAAGTGTTGAGCATGTGGTGACATCTGTAAGGTTTCTCACCAATATAGATTCTGTGGTAATCTTGATTTGTGTGATCGGAAAAGGACTTGCCACATTATTGACTTGTGTGTGTCTTCTCTTTGGGATCAATTCTCTTATGCCCCGTGAGGCAAGAACATCTGTTGAAGCACTTTCCACATTCCTTATAGCTGTATCATCATTTCTCTTTATTTTGATTGCTTATATAATGTTTCTCCTATACCTGATAGTAAAATCTGGAAAAAAATAAATTTAAATGAAAAGAAAGCTGTGCTGTGGACTTTGAGCTTTCTCAAAATACATTATTTCTGGTAATAAGCAGTGACTGGTGACTAGTTCTAGAGAGGTACATTTTACTCTTTCTGCTGTGCAATGCTCCAGCTTAGCTGACCCAAACTGTTGTGACTGAAAACTCATCCCCATGGCTCTCAGAAGCCTAGCTGTGGGCTGGCAGGCATGGATGATTATTGACCCTCCTTCAGTCTTTATGAAAATGCCAAAAGTAGCCAACAAGAAATAGTAATTTGATTTTTCTATTTTTCTCTAACGTTGCTGTAGCCATTAACCTGTGATCTGCTTTTAAGACACAGCAGGTAACACTTTTCCTAGATTTATTTCAATTATAATACACTTTGTAGTTATAAGAAGTTAAATCATAATCTCACCAATACCAACTACAGTGAACACATGCTCTCTGTTAGATCCTGGTACATCTGGATCTCCATTTCTTCTTACCCAGACTGACATTGTTTGAAATCAGGATTTTCCATGAGTGCTTATGACAACAATAGAACACACATTTCATTGGCTCAAATATTGAAGGTATTCATTGAGAACTCGTGTAAACACAAGCAGGCTCTGTTATGGGCTGAAGACTCAGGTGCCATCTACTACTCTGTCTGTGGTCTTTAATCCCAAGGTCCTGTTGTGGCACACAACTGCTTGATCCAGCCCTGACTCATACAGAGAAACGAGAGGCCAAGGACCTGGGGCTTTCTTACTTTAAACAAGCATCATGGAAAAGGTGGCAGAAAGACTGTAAAAGCCAGAAGATCATGCAGTTTTCTGTGAGACTGTATCTTCTAGTAATGTCAGAAACTGCACCCATTAAGTCCCATAAACATAACTGCCTAAATAGGATGTCACCAATAGGCATGTCAAAGTGGTCAAAGGAAAAGCCCATGAGGTCTCTATACTTCATAAAGAACTACAGACACATAAGGAAGGTTGAGAATGAGTGAAATATTTATTCCCAGGGAAGAGCACAGCAATTGGTTATCTAGTACCAAATTATCAGCTGGAAAGCATTCATACAAGAGTATACGGACTGGACAGGTTATAATAAGGAATATATAGGCGTACAATTGATGAAGAAAGAGGCCATGAATTTGACAGAGTAAAGAAGGAAGGAAAGGAAAGGAAGAAAATGAAACTAATAATAAATATAAAATAAAATGAGTAAACATAGAATAAATGCACTTGCTAGAGAGTCCCCAGGCACGTTGTGTTCCATGTTGCTGAGGTGATAGGGGAGCTTTGATTGACTTTGTCACTTAAGTACCTTGTGTCCTATGAAATGAGTGGGAGAGAACAATCCAAACTACAGATGCCACAGGTGCCACCCTTCCTACTCAGTAGGGGTCCTCCCTTCCACAGTTCTAACCATCTCAGCAAGGAAACCAGGATACGGCAGGAACAAGGTGTGTTGTGAGCTTTTAGTTAACTCTCAATTGTGTCTTTTATATTTAAATTCCTGAATTGATGACGGTTCAGAAAACAAAACTGTAAGTGGCTTTCAATTTGTGTGTGCACACTAATGTTGTTGATGCCCGTTTGGAGATGAACAAAAACAAAAAGTAAAGGTATTTGGATCTTAACATCACCCTGAAGTTCACTGTAGGGAATAGAGGTATAAAGCAATGTTTACATTTGATTTCCTATGGGGAAGCTCAGAGCCAAACAAGGTAATGATGAGACTAGATTGAGACTTAATGATAATGCTTCTAGTTAGAATTGAAAGTAGCAGTTTAAAATATCTGGAGGCCACCGAGAATTACTTCTCTGTACGGTGAAACAGCTTTTTCTAAGATGACACGTGAACTAAATTGAAGTGGCACTCTTAACCCTCCCTGGAATTGGTAAAGAATCTTGAGAGTAGATCCAGCATGCTGGGAATTAGCTAAGTAGCACCAAAGGACAGACTGGGGAAAAGTAAGAGCCAGACTCAAGACTGGGATGAGACAGTGAGTGTGCCCAGGCTGCCTAATAAGTTGGCATGGCATGGTGTATTTTCATTTCCCTCCTTTTTATTGAAAGGCATATGTTACCAGAATAAAAAAAATAAATCCAAGTACATTGACATCATATGACAATTTTAATGCCCCCAAATTTCAGCATTATAAAAAGTAGTTTGGATGAGAATGGAGGGAAACGGGGAAATCCTCAAATTTCTCAAAAGCATCCAAATATTAAGGTACTTACATTCCTTGTGTGTGTGTGTGTGTGTGTGTGTGTGTGTGTGTGTCAATGTGAAAAACAAAAACGAAAAGCTTTTATTTGTGTGTGTTTGTGTGTGTGAATTCCTGGCCATGGATCAGAGAAGAATTTTTTCATGGTTTGATGCATATTATATACATAACCAAACAAGTAATGAAGTGTAAAAGTTATACAAACATCCAATTTGAATCTTCACGCCATTTCTGATTGGGTATGATTCACTACTGAGGTGTTTGAAACTAAAATAAGAATCTTAGTGCTGGTGAGATTACTCAGCACTTAAGAACACTGGCTGCTATTATGGGAATCCAAGTTCAAATATCAGCACCCTAAGGTGGCTTAACCATCTATAATTCCTGTCTCTAGAGATATGATACCTTCTTCTGGCCTCACTAGGAACACATAGCATACAAAGAATTACATGCAACTAAAGCATCCATACACATAAAATAAATCCCCCCTCTTTCTCCATGCACTCTATCAGGAAATGCTTTGAAACAATTGCTATTGGGCTCTCAACTACTTGTATTATATAATTTTAATTTGAGTCTATGATAAAGGGACTCAAATTGTACTTTTAATTTGTGTGATAGATTCTTTTCAGTAGAGATTGTTCAACATATTAAAAAAACAAACAAACAAAAGCAAAACAAAACAAAAGTCTTCACATTTCCAAAGTTGCTAAAGTTTTCATTCACTAAGACTGATCACCAAATCTCATCTCAGTCATAAATTTCATGTATTAACCTTTGTTTGTGTTTGCATCCAGCTGCGAACGGTTCTCATATAGCAGAGTCAGTTGACTCATGAGGCACACAAGAGCCTGCATGCCCAACAAGCTCTTTGTTATAGGGCAATAAGGGAACAGTAAGAATCATTCCATTTTTCACTCATAAAATATCCCTAGACCAATTCAGATATCATTTTGTTTTTCTGTTTTCTTTACTTTTACATCATCGTCACCTTCAATATTTTGATTCAGGACCAAATATAGCTCAAGTTCCCTCGAAACTCATCATGAGGCCAAGACAAGCATGGATTTTAGATCTTACCTCCTGCCCCTCCTTCCAAAGAGCATTTACCATATCTATCTAATTTTGATGATTTAAAATGATTCGTTTCCACTCTGACTGGATCATAAAACAAAACGGCAATGTCCAAATGCTTCGCTTCTCATGCAAATACTTTGGCTATGAATGTGTTAGAATATTAAATTCTGGGTCAATAATTTCTACCACTTTCATTACAGTTTTGTTTATGCCAGTTCTGTATGCTATATTTCAATACTGGGAAGTATATTGTATCATTCATCATCATTATTTGAGCTTTAACAAAAAACTTATTAAAACTTTAAACATACCAACTTAAGTAGAGAATGGTAGTTGAAACTGTGGGATTTAAATGATCAAATTACACAGCCCATGTATCAGGAAGTACGGGTTGCAGTTCCACAGCTATTCTAACCCATGTTACTAATGAAGCAATTTGCTCTGCGTCCAGTTCCATTTCACTTGCTGTCATCAGCCACAACAGGATGCCACAGACAGGTCACTCTGTATTAGCACCTTGTCTTTGCTGAGATCCCCACTTAAAGCAGAACTATTTTTGTTTCTGCTCTGGGTGATGCCACAGGTGAAAGTCAATCAGGTGAGCATTTTCTAAAGGTTTTCATTAGGCAGCCATTATTGAGAAAGACAAATGAGAGAACATTCCCAGCTGAACAGCCCATTTATAAGGCTTAGAAACTTAGTTAACAGAGGGCAAAGCATATGTCTTAGCAATATCCAGAGGGGAAGAGAGTAAATCAGGCAGACTAACAGAATGCAACAGCAAGAAGACAAAGGTAAGCATGGGAGTTTAAAGTACATTTAGTAAATATTTAAGAGAAAGACTGCATTGTACCCATAATGAATGGCTAAATTGAGGAGAGATATTCATTGCCTGTTGACTTTACCAGGATAGGCCTATTTTTAAGAGAAAAGCAACATTCAGGATCTTCCTGTCTCTTCCTCCTTCTCTTTTATGTAATTCATAATAATATTATATCTCTGCTTTATCATAAAATACTAAAAATTTGTAGCCAATCACACAACATAGAACTTGTTAAATGTATTGTCAACAAAAATGTCAGAAATATGGACATTGTTTACAATGAAATATCAGATTTTATCATTTATCCAAATGAGCTTAGTATTCTATACTGTTTTATATAAATGATATTAAAAGGACTTCATATCAATTGCTATTCTTTTTTTCTTAATTGAGGAAAATTAAATGTAATAATATGGTTGGTACATAAAATATTCTGATTAAAACAATACATATGATAGGGTACATAGATAAAATTTCCTTCTTATATACATATCCATGCATTCATATAATCAGTATGATTAATAGCACTGATCACTTAAATGTCATTAAACACAGTTTATAAAAATTCAGATTTATCCAGAAGTAGGTGTCTAATACATTACAAAATGATGTTGGCTTTGATTGTTTTTCTTTTCTTTCCCTTTTATTTTTTATTAAGAAATATCAGTTCTTCCTTCACTCTTCACCCTCCCAACCCTTCCATGTTTCCCTTCATCCATTAAAAAATTTGGCCTCTTAATTCTTTAATTGGTGGTCTAAGCAGTTCTTGATTTAGGGATGGGTCACATTATATTTCCTCCATCCAGACTCAAATGTCAATTGATGCAGTTTTGTGTATTGTTTGTATTTCTTGGGTGTGATAGCTTCCACTTCTATACTTAGAAGACACAATCTTGCAACGGCTTTCAGGTCCTCTGCCCCTTCCAATCTTTCTGCCTCCTCTTCTGCCAGGAAGACCTGAACCTTAGGTCTAGAAGTTGTGTTGAAGATGTACCAATTTCGGTAAGGCACCTCATGGTCACCAGTTTGTTTTGCATTTTGCCAGTTTGTGAATTTCTGTAATCACTTTCATTTTCTATAAAAAGATGTTTCCTGATGTATGAGAGTTATACAACTCCATAAGTATTAGTACTAAGAATGTGGTAAGAAATCCTACTACTTGTTTTTGAGTTTTTGATGTGTTATTGTTTGTTTGTTTTGTTTAGTTTTTCATATAAACAAGTTAGACCTTCTGTAGTGGAAATCATTAACCTTGGAAATAATTTCTGGAGTAGCAAAGTTCAGGTCCTTAAGCACGAGTAGCTTCATGCCTGGGGAACAAGGGCAACACTGAATCTGCTGCCTGGTAGATGGTCAGGAAATCAATTTTCAGAAGTCCACAGACCATCATAAAAGCTTCATTCCAATCCACGAGTCTCTGCTGGGGTCATCCTTGTGGATTCCTGGGATTTTCCCTAGCACCAGATTTCTCCCTAACTCCATAATGGCTTCTTCTGTCAAGATAACTCTTTCTTTACTCTTTCTCTCTGTTCCTTCCCAGCTCAATCATTCCATTCTTTCAAGTTCTCCTCCCCTCACCTTCATCTTCACTTCACACCCTGCTCTCAATTTACTCAGGGGTATCCATGCATACCTTTCTTAGGGTCCTTCTTGTTACCTGTCTTCTCAGGGATTGTGGATTGTAGCCTGATTATTTTTTCCTTTATGTCTTATATCCACTTATAAGTGAATATATATACAGTGTTTGTCTTTCTGGGTCTGGGTTACCTCACTTAGGATTTTTTTCGACCACCTTAATTGTCATCGTAGAACCTTCATCCAGTAACTAATAGAAGCAGATGCAGAGGTCCATGGCAAGCACTGGGCCAAGCTCCCAGAGTCCAGTTCAACAGAGAGAGGAGGGAATTATATGAGCAAACAGGTCAAGATCATGAAGGGAAGACCCACAGAGACAGTCAACATAAGCTAGTGAAAGATCACTGACTCTGGACTGATAACTGGGGACCCTACCTAGGACCTAACTAGGCCCTCTGAATGTGAATGACAGTTCTCTGGCTTGGGCAGTCTGTGGAGCCACTGACAGTGAAAGCAGGATTTATTCCCAGTGCATGAACTGATCTCATAGAGTCCATTCGCTATGGAGTGATACCTTGCTCAGTCACAATACAGGGGAGAGGGACTTGGTCCTGCCTCAACTTGATATGCCAGACTTGACTCCCTATAGGAAGAGGCCCTACCCTTTCTGGAGAGTAGAAGGGAGTTGGGTGGGGGTAACAGAAGGAATGGAGAAAGGAGAAACTGTGATTGGTATGTAAAATAAAAAATCTTTTAAATAAAAAATTAAAAATGAAAACTACACAAGATAGTCTCAATATTGATTTTCCCAATTACCAGGGGAAAAAAGAACAAGCCTCATGACAATTTTAGACCCTGATTTTGAATCTCAACACATATCTCAGCTCATATTTTTACCTTTTTGTGAGGTATGGAAAGTAGTTACATCAGACACATTTTTTTGGTCTTGAGCAGACAATTTCATCTGACAGGTAATCTAAAATATTTGCAAACCAACTAATGTTTCTAGTACAGCAACTGCAAAACTAGTCAAGGATGAAACTCAAGAAAGAAATGATTAGTCCCTTTGGCTTTTCACAGAAGACACACACACACACACACACACACACACACACACACAAATTAGAACTAATAAATTTCAGTCTTAAGCATTAAGAGCACAGACAGGGTTATCCATCATTTGTCCCTGTATCTTCTTGACTTAGACTCAAAAACATGATTTGTAGCTTAGGCGATAAATCTTCAGGAACTGAAAAGCTTTTTAGTGTGCTCATGAACAAACACAGTTCATCATCTAAAACATTAAAGAAAGATACTAGAAACATACACAGTTCATTTTCAAAGTTAGAAATTTATCGAAGAAATATTCTCAAAGAAATTAATATTTGCAGGATAGAAAGCAAAATAAACATTTACCATATTGTAACATTCAAAACTCTTTCATTAGGACAGCAGTTGGTCATGCACAGGCTTGAATGAATGAATTAGAGTTTTGCACAATTAAAGATCATACGTTTAAATGTGTTTATTAATTTAAAGCCAAAGTAATGTATGAAAAGAAACGAATTTCAAAATAGACACCTAAGTTTTTTATAGTAATATAATAACATAATGAAGAATCATTGTGTGAATATGTTTTTCCCAGTTAAAATACTTCTGATATATACACTGATATTCATAATTTTGTAAATAAATTTTTACATGACTGCCTTTTTATTTTGCCTACAAGATTCCAAATCTCATCTCTTAAGCTTGAAACAAACAAGAAATACACATGCATACAGACACACACACATGCTTGCTCCAACACATGCATACAAACACACACAGTCATGCATGCATCCATACATGCACACATGCACACACACACAAAGAACATGGACATACACTTCCTTCCCAGATTTGGAGATGGTACAAAGCAATTTTCTGCTAAGTCAATAATGCATGTCTTTATTATATAGTTATATGAATAATACCTTTCATCCTGTTACATGAAAAGTTTATGATTATATCTCCCTTTTTAAAGATGAACCTTTTCTAGAGTTAATAGTAGGTTTCTGTTTCCATTTGGTTAATTGACTAGTATATACCAACCATCAATTCTATCAATCTCTACAGAATATAAGTCACCTTGAAATACTTTCATGTCATTATCTTTCCTTTTATGACTTGGAATTATGTCTGGGTTAGACCCCATGCATTCAGTATCCCTGTGGCCTTTATTTCTGAATATCCTTTCACACTCCACCTATCATTTTCTTTTCAATGTTTAACTAGCTCTTACCTTTCTGAGTTTTATTTTTCTTATTTGGTCCTTTGTTTTAGTAACCTATATCTTATGGAAATTTCTGGAGAAGATTGCCACGGAAGGAGAAATTTTGAATGATTTAATATCTAAACAAATCTTCACTATTTCAAAATTTTACTAGTTGACAATGTTATTTTTCAATTGTGAACTATCATTATTTTATTTTTTTTTACCAAAGCAACAGGTTTTAATTATATACATGCTTTAGTGTGTTTGAAAGTTGTCTATTAAACATGGTTGAATGAGTACTTGTTTAAAAGTTTGGTTTTTTTATTTTTAATTTTTTTTATTGAAAAAAAATTTATGCCTCCTCCCAGCCTCACTCCTCTCCTCCTCCCTCTCCAGTCCGAAGAGCAGTCAGGGTTCCCTGCCCTGTGAAAAGTCCAAGGTCCTTCCCCCTCCATCCAAGTCTAGGAAGGTGAGCATCCAAACTGGCTAGGCTAAGTTTTTTTTTTAAATATTTAAATAATATTTTTTCATTTATTTTACATACTATCCAGTTTCCACCTCCTCTCCCCAGTCCCTCCCCTTTGGCATCTATTCTCTTCATTTGCTCATTCTCTATCTCCATTCAGAAAGGGACAGGCCTCTCATGGGCTTGCACAAAACATGGAACATCAAGTTGAGGCAGGACCAAGGTCCTCCCCTTACGTCAAAGCAGGGCCAGGTAATCCAGCATGGGAACAGGTTACCAAAAGCCAGGTAAGCTTCAGTAGCTTGGTCTCTTTGTAAGGCTTCTAACAGTGAGAGAGGGACAATGGTTTTTGGATAGGCTTCTGTGCTAGACTGTGGTAGGTCAGACCAAAATAATGGAGTTAGTCATGGTAAACATCTATAGGAAACATAGAACATAGGAAAGCTGATAAATATCACAAAAGACACTTTTTTCTTATAGCAGGGAGAACATTGCCCACACAAATAAAGATCTTATGAAAGCC
This sequence comes from Alexandromys fortis, assembly GCF_014885135.2. NCBI lineage: Eukaryota > Metazoa > Chordata > Mammalia > Rodentia > Cricetidae > Alexandromys > Alexandromys fortis. Next base: position 34,169,960 of record NW_026067909.1, on the reverse strand, counting down.
CTGGCTGCTGTAACTCATTAAGGATAAGCGATATAATATTAACCAATCATGTATCTTCCTACTGTAATTTTTCCTTTTTTCTGTATTACAAAACCCATGTTTTTCCTTTGACCAAGGGAAAACTCATTCTATTTTACAAAAGGAAATATTTCACTATTAATGAAGTACAAACAAATGCATACTATATTCTTAGTTCACTATATTGTGATTTTGTCTTTTTGCAAAAATAAAATTCTTCCTTTGATGTATTTCATGATCATAACTAATTGACATATCTTCTTAATACACATAGGAATAAGTAACTTCAAAAAATCTCACTTTTATGCTTTGTACAGAACTCATATGCGTTTTGATCATTTAATATATTTATGGTTTTCATAATTCTTTTATTTAATTGTTATGCTCACTTTTACAAAAATCATTGATATTTCAAGTGTAAAGTCATTTTTAATTAAAACATTTTAAATGAATTGTTGGCTTAAAGTTTTCTACTTTATTCTCTAATTTGTATTAATCCCTTTTCCCATCTTGTCATTGAAAACTCTGTAGATACCTGGGATTGAATCTTTGCAAGGAAAATGCCCTTACTTGCTGAGTCATCCCACCAACCATTTTTTATAAATAACTTTTAACTGTTAGATATTAAACTTGCTGAAATGTTTCATGGAATTTTCTTCAGTTTTCTTTCCTGATTTTTCTTATTATGGAAATGATTCACCTTCTACTATTGAGATATGTTATTGATTTTTAAAACATCATCATTATGTATTAAACATTTGTATTAAACATATTATTGGACAATTTAGCACATGTACTTAATAAAATATGTACTGAGTATTTTTACCTGAATATAAAATTTTTTAGTTCTTTATTCTTAGTTTATAATTACAGGCTTTTGAAATATTCTTCAACATTTTATTTCCTGTTTTTCTCAATTTTAAAATTTATTTCTTAATTTTTATTTACACTTTCCCTGTATTTTTGTTAATTTTTTTCTTAAATACCTGATACCTGTTGTTTATACTAGAAGTTAAGCACTGAATATTTTATTGTAAATCTGGATTTGATGCCACAATTTCAGTGGTGTTATTAGGTCCATATTAATGCCTTTTCATATTTTATTTGTTTTTTTCAACTCTGGTATCTTTAGTAGGATTGTCAGTTTCTCCAAAGCAGAATTTAATTTAGTTCCTGTCAAAGAATCCTTAGCTAAGCATTCCTCAGATTTCAGTGTTGTGTCTCTCATAGAGGTTGTCTTTCCTCTGAGAATAGAATTATTTCCATCATGTGGTCCAAGGCAAACACGTACTTTTTGCTCCTCATGGTCTTCCTAATTTTTTGATCAGAGGAGACAGAAATGAGTGGAAACAGAATTGGAAGTATGATACTGAAGGTAGACATAAATTTATACCCATATCCCATTGACAAAAACATATGCTACCTTCCATAGTGGAAGCTGAAGAATCACTTTTTACTCAAGGCCCAAATGCTTAGCAGATGAAAAGTTTTTACATCCCAATAAACCACCGATACAATAATACAAACCAGACCATCAAGCAAAATTTTTAAAAAGCCCAGGTTTACTGGATACCAGCGTCCCTGGTGGCATTCTAGGTTCTCAGAGAGAAGATGGGAAAGGAAAAGCATTTGTTTGTTCGGGGGGGGGGGGGCAGTTTAAATACCATGTGGGAGTGATCTGGAGCATCTCTGGGGAAGGGTCATCATTTGGCAGGCTTTCTCAGAGGTGGAGTCTGGACTGAGGCAACTCCCTGGGTGGTGTGGGAGGTCCTTCTGTGTATATGTTGCTTTTATTGGATAGTGAAAAGAAACTGACTTGACCTGATAGGGTAGAGTGGAGTTAGGTGGGGAAAAACGGAATGCTGGGAGATAGGAGGAGGAGTCAGGGAGAAGCCATGGAGCCACTGCCAGAGACAGACATGCTGAAACCTTGCTGGTAAGCCACTGCCATGTAGAGATACATGAACTAATAAATATAGGTTAAATTAATATGTAGGAGCAGGCCAATAAGAAGCTAGAATAATAGGCCAAGCAGTGATTTAATTAATACAGTCTCTGTTTGGTTATTTTGGGAATCTGGGCAGCTGGAAACAAACAAGCAGCCTTCCACTACACTGGGGGAGGGATCTTGGGATGGAACGTCCACTCAAACATTTCAGACTCTTTGGAAATATGGATGCCAGGGGCTGGGATAAAGCCTTAACCCATTGGGTATATGAATGACAGGGGTTTGGTGATATTTCCATCCAAACAGCAAAGAGGTTTTCATGGAGGTTTTTTGTTTGTTTGTTTGGTTTTGTTTTTGCTTTTGTTTTTTGTTTTTTAAACTAGGACACAGAAGTCTGAAATCAGCTCTGTAAGTTATTTTTTTGTTGCTGTGGTCAAATCCATGTCGAGACTCAAGCTGAGGGACAAAGAAAAGAATTCGTTGCAGGGTTGCAATGTGAGGGAAAGTGACAGGATAGCTGTCTGCCACATGGTAGAGCTGATCAACGTGTGTGCATGGCCAGGGAGGAGAGAGTCTACAGGAAGTCACCTAGGCTATGAAATTCTAGCGAGACTCCACCTAGTAGAGTTCTACAACCTTTCAAGATAGCAATGCTAGCAGGGGAGCAAGTGTTCAAATAGAGAAGCCTGTGGGAAATATGCTATATACTAATCACAACCTCAGACCAACCTATGTTCCTAGCCAACAACCCCTTCATCTATCTTGTTGGGTTTCTCTTTGCTCACTTTCTTGTTATGTGTGCTTTGTACCTTAGAACAAGTGTTTGCCTTGCTCAAGGGTTGGGAGAAAGAAACCGTGCCTTAAATCTGTTTGTTACTTGTCCCCACATGACACTCCTCTCCTCCTTCTTATAGGAAAGTTTATTTCAAGAAGACCTCATGCATTTTTTTTTTTTACCTGATCCAGGTTTCCATGCTGGTTGGCTCATTCCTGGGTTCCTTCAGAAGTTTCTGGAAAGCACCAAGGTATGTCTTAGGGATAGCTTTCCCTACCAGTTTCATTTTTGTTTAGTTTTATTTTTTTGCTTTTCAGTGCTCAAACTTTGTAGCAGCATTTTCTCTTCACCTTGTCCTTGCTGATGTATGACTTTTTAAAAGTTCTTTTTATTCTATTTTAGCTAAGTTTTTTAATACTTGACAGGGTATTGTTTTGTTACCTATCTGTGTAGCGGGCAGAGATAATAGAATGTCACAAAGTACAAAATAGATTCTTCTCTGACCTCTTTTCCAGCAAAATCAGACAAGGAAGAATAGAGAAATTGAAACCTTAGGAAAATATATTCATTTCTGTGTGACAAACATATTGCAATTTTGACCCAAACACTTTCCTTTTCATATTGGCATGTCTATGTAATTTTGTTGCAAAACCGTGTAAATATTGGAGAATGGTAGATGAGCTGAAATGTTGATCTGAACAGGAAGAGACAGGGACTTCAACTTACGCAGGCTGAATTCAAAAGCAGTGGCTTATCTGCTGATGGATAGGTCAGGAAAACCGAGGGTGTCAATGCCTCATTAGGCTTTGGAGAAAAAACTTGGGGCTTTCATAAGTGGAAACAAGGTTGCTAGCATTGATGAGAGAGCAAGGTAAAGAGGCATAGAATCTGGTGGGACACAGGTGAACTGGGGAAGCAATTCTGAAAAGGCCAGGATAGGTATTTAGAAGTCATGCTCTATATCTAAAACAATGAATCCTACACCTAAAACGAAACAAACAAACAGACAAAAACATATAACACATTGTCAGGAAAGCTGAAAGCAAAGTCCAAAATAAAGGCACCTGAAAACTTGAAACAAAGGAACAATTCTCATTTGCAGTGGGAACTGAAATAAACAAGAACTTTCAGAAAGGTCAAAAAGAATCAAGGCTGTCTGTTCTGAGTCAGTAAATCATTATGAAATGTAAGAATTAGACTTAAGAGAAATAATCAAGTATCACCCAGAGGCTGGTCTAGCATGCATCTTCATCTAGGGACTGATGATAAAATTTAGCTTCATTCTAAACCATTAAGTTATTGTGCTAAGCTAATGTAGGTTTGGTACCAGGCATTATCCCACCTAATTTATAGATTGCCATTTTGTAAACTCATTGGCAGAAAGTATGGGAAGACCACAGACTAAAGCCAAAGAAACTGTATTCTTTACATGGGAAGACCACGGATTAAAGCCAAAGAAACTGTATGCTTTACACATGCCAGGTGACATACCACATGGTCATTCATGTGTTACTTCTTTTGTGTTACCGCAATAACTATTGTGTAAGGATCCAGGAAAAAAATACCTTATATTTTGTTTCTTACTTATAACGTTCCTTATATTAAAAAAGAAGGTCTTAGGGTCTCGGAAGGGCTGGAGATATGTAACCTGGGTTGACTTGCTCCCTAGGAGGTAATTAACAAAGCAATGAGAAGGCTGTGTATCCACTTCATATCTTCCACCATGAATGAGCACTGATCTTATTTTTTAAGCAATTTCATATTATTTCAGAATTTTTTTTTTTGCTTTGGTTGCTAACATTGTACTTGGAAAGGTAAAAATGGTTTCAAACTCTAAGAACATGACATGCAAATATATATTAAAATTATATATTTATTCAACAATAAAAAAGTGTTGAATGTTATGATTTTTATCTGAAGCTCTAAACTTCTCTTTTTTACTTTTTAATCATGATTTATTTATTTATTGTTTTTATTATATGGACAATTTGTCTGCATGCATGTATATGCATTGTGTTCATGTCTGGTGCCTTCTGAGGCCAGAAGAGGGAGTTGGGTCCCTTGAAATTGGAATTACAGATGGTTGTGAACTACTATGTGGTTGCTGGGAATTGAATCTGGGTTCTCTGGAATGCAAGGCCGTGTTACTAACTTCTGAGCCATCTCTCTAGTCCCTAACCTTCTGTTCTTTAAAAATCATGCTCATTCTGAAGAAATTATTTTCTATAATATGGCACCTGCCAGATCAAGAAGAAAGTACCTCACAGAGCCTAAATTATCTGTCCTCCAGCCGGATGGATGCTATGATAATTTGAGTGGGATAAAGTTACTGCAGCTGATGTGTAAATGGTGCTATAACTGTGTACTGAGTTACTTGGTAATTTCTAGAAAAGAATAGAATGACATTGAGGAAAAAGTAGGAGATTAGCTCTGGCTGGTTGTTGTGCAGTGTGACCTTTGCATGGAAGTATGTGTTAAGATCTGAAAATTATAGTCTGCATTTCATGTACTATACAATGCAAACACCTAAGGAAAAAATTTTTTTTAGATGACTCTATCAATAGGCAAACTTTTCAGTCACATTTCTTGGACTGTAAAAGTCTTAAGATTAATTTCTTTAAGTGTATTTCATTGAATTGGCATGTAAATCCAAACTGAATCTTAAAGAGAGGAGATAAACAATTGTCTATGTACAACAACTGGCTCTACAAACTGGGGACTGCTGAAGTCAAGTCTTTTTCTAGGTTCTAGAAAAGAGAAACTGCTCTTACCTTTTTATCCCCTCATTAAATGCATTCTGTATTTCTTTTTTCTTTGCACTCTTGAGTAAACAGAGCTGCTGGGTACATCAGACTGGAAAATTACTTTCTTAAGTAAGCTTTTCAGAGTGTATCCTTTAGGCAATTGGATGTAAACCACTCATATATTCGAAAGGAGACTTCTCATAACAAGTTTTCTTACAAGGACACCTCATCGTGAACATTCTGCAATGCACCAGTGTAAACTCTATTAAAGTGTTTTACAAAATTTCCTTATATTGAACAAAGAGGATACCACTAAAGTTCTTACACGAACACTGTTTTGTTCTGAGCAAAACATTTTTCTTGAATAATTTGAGTACCTAGGTAGTTTGTTTTATAATTAGTAATAAATAATTATACAAGTGGCAAGGCAGCGAGGAGGGTCATCCTTGTATATTTTACATAACAGATCTCAAGTTCCCTCTATGTTATCTACTGACCACATCACCATGAGAAACATTAGGAAGTGCAATTTAAGAATCACATGTAATGGAAAATTCTGTTCATGCATGCTCTAATGTATTTCTAAGAGATTCCAAAGTGTTAACTATTGCAACCTTACTCAAAATATGGTGTTCTATTCTGAGACTCAGAGCAACTTTAGCTCCGATGCCCTGTGAAAACCCATGCTACATACGTCCAATATAAAATGGTTCAGAGTATCTTTTTCTATGTAAAATGTCAATAATAGAATAGAAAGGAAGAATTGGAGTAAATAATTAAAACCAGCAGGAAAAAATATTAAATCCTATGAATCCATGGCTGACAGAACAGATGAAGTTTTATTTTGAAGCCAAATAGTTTGTGGCCTCCCCGGCTCATGTTCTTGTTATTTGCAGCACACATGTCCTTTCTTTTTTTCTTAGACTGGTACTATTCATTGCCTGTGGCTTTCAATAACAGCCCTACAGCATTTCTGACATCAGATCTGGGATACAAAACACACACACATGCATGCATGCATGCACACAGACACACACATGCATGCACACACACGCACAGATGCACACAACACACACAGACACACCCCACATCTCCCCATAAGGTATTAATCCAACTTCCTATGGAAAACTAGCTTCAAAACTTCTAAGACACTTCCCTTTCACCAGGCTTCCTTGTCAGTTATGTTTCTCATCTCTGTTTTTAATACGTGAGCAACTAAAGTGAGTACATTTTAATGTTATGTTATAGTTTCAGAGAATTCAGCTTGCCAATGTTGACAAATAATCTGTCTACATTATAGCAAATGTAAAGATGAGTTGAATAGTGCGCGCGCGCGCGCGCACACACACACACACACACACACACACACACACACACACAGTGTTAGACAGAAAGGAGAGTGGAGGACAGGAAGATCATAACAACAAAGATGCCAGCTACAGCCCTCCTTTTGTGACCTTCTATTTCTAAATGTTTCCCATATCCAAATCTTTCCACTTCCTTCCTACTTAAAACCACCAGCTGTGATTCCAATGTTTGACACATAAGTCTTTAGTGGGGAATTTTATATTCCAATCAAGACAGTATCTGCCTACAAAATATTTGTTGTTTTTGTTGTCAGTTTCAGATCAGACTTTTGGGCTCTATTCCAGCAGCCCACTCTCAAGATGAGATTTTCTGATTAAACTGAGTTTAGGAGTATTTTGCAATTGTATTGATGGTGCAGCAAAGCAAAATAAAACAAAAACACCAGCACAAACTATTTTGATGATTATAATGTGAAATATGCCTCTTGGGCTAATAAACTAAAGCCAAAGAACAACAGGATCTTCAACTTCAATTCTGTATATTTTCCCTAAGGTTTTGTAAAAACAGTCGGGATATATTCAACCTTGACTTAAGTACTTTCTCACTCTGCATTTTGTATTTTTTTTTCAGCTTTTGGTTATTACTTTTATAAGATGATCCTTGTTGGTACAAACAGAGCTGAATGATAGAAAAAGAAAAAAACAAACAAACAAAAGAGAATTCAAACTCTTAAAATGAGCACAGAGGAGAAAATGCCATGTAGCCCTTGAAAGAAAAGTCACTTTCTATTAGAAAGTCTTCGTGTTTCTTTTTAATTTTTTTTCCAAAAACAAAATTTTGGTACACTCATAGCACACATAGAAAATAGATTTTCCTCACATCTAGAGTGAGAAAGCAGAGGCAAGGGGAAAACAACAGGGTTTACATTAATAGGAGATGACAACTTGACCAAACAGGAGGTGGCAGCCCTGCCGGCTGCACGGCTCAGTGCCTGTGACAGGCAATTAAGGATCAGAGCCCCAGCTGTAATAGGAGGCAGCAGAGATGTACTGAGAGCCTCCTCTTTCTCTGCTGCTTCTATCAATCATATTGTTTACAGAGACAAATAAACTAATTCATACTAACGAAAATACAGAAAGGAGAGGGAGATAGGAAGAAGACAGGAAAAGAAAGTAAACTATAAGGCCAGAAATTTTGGATTATTGAAAATTAAGGACAGTCTCTCTTGCTCACAGAATAATACAAAGAACACAGCTCATCAAATTCTTTAACAGAACATTGGTACTGTGGCATAATATCATAGAATTTCAAGCAAGCTTTTGAAGGCATCTGGTACATTCACCATGGAAAACATTGACAGTCTTCTAAATATTCAGGGTTAGTTATTTTCTATATTAATATTTTCCCCCTGTTCTTCCTCAATATAAATAAATTCATTGAAAAACATAAATGAGAATAAAATGTAATAAAAGATTGCATTTTCTTTCTTTTTTTAGATATTATTTATTTATTTAATTTATTTTTGGATTTTTATTATTATTTATTTATTAAAGATTTCTGTCTCTTCCCCACCGCCGCCTCCCCTTTCCCTCCCCCTCCCTCAATCAAGTCCCCCTCCCTCGTCAGCCCAAAGAGCAATCAGGGTTCCCTGCCCTGTGGGAAGTCCAAGGGCCACCCACCTCCATCCAGGTCTAGTAAGGTGAGCATCCATGAAACTGCCTAGGCTCCCACGAAACCAATAGGTACAGTAGGATCAAAAACCCATTGCCATTGTTCTTGAGGTCTCAGTAGTCCTCATTGTCCACTATGTTCAGCAAGACCGGTTTTAACCCGGGCTTTTTCAGACCCATTTTCTAAGATAATCATTTAGTAATTATTATTATAGTGCTTTGTATCTATCTGTATGAAATTTGGGTGATCATTGAAGTTATCATTAGAATATTTGGCATAAATTGAACCTTACATCAAACTAATATTGTTGCTACACAGTGTAGTTTGGTCAGCAATGCCTGTGGCATACCACCTCCAAGAATGTATTTACATCTATAAGATGTTGAGAGAAATTTCCTGTCAAGTTAGTCAAGACTTTTGCCTATAGATATAGAGTGAGAATATGCACACATTTCTTACTTAGAAAAGAGAACTTAATGTAGCCTATTAAAATATTTAATTTTGAGTAATTTTTATAAACATTTGAAGACAGTCATGAAACGCACAATATGATATATGATCAATATTTGGCATTATTAATAGATTATTATAGCACAAATTGGAATATATAAAAATATTTTCAAAATTCACGGACTCACCACTGTCATGCACACAGGAGAAGACGGACAGAAACTGTGAAGTTGCTTATGCAGGGGGCAGCTGCATTTAGAACAGGTCCACCAATGTGTGACCATCCCAGGGTGAGGAGCAGGTGTTCAGCAGCACCCATTTATTTAGACATGGATCACAATGAATGCAAACAGAGAAATCTTAACTCAAATGCATCAGTGTATGAAAATACATCTGGTAAAGAGACATTTAAACAATTCTGTTCCAAGTGATTGCCCTAAATGTGTGTTATGAGATTATGGATCTTGGGAATTTTAATCTGAATCAATTTAGGAATTATGCCTCTAAAAAAATACTTGTCTTAGAGTTTTAGGATACATCTGGAGAAATACCTGTCAGCAAACTGCTTGCTTTGCAAACAGGAGGACAAGTTCAATCTCCAGAACATAACAAATCAGGTGTACTGAGGCAAGTTTGTAATCCAGAGCTAGGTAGGCAAAGATAGGCAGATTGCAGGAGCTTCATGGCCAGCCAACCCTAGTTGTTTATGAGGTAAGTTCCAGAACAATAAAAATCAATCTCAGAAATACTTTAATAGCTTATGGGAACTAAGGTGGGAACTAAGGAATGACTTTCAAAACTGTCCTCTGGATCCATACATAACTGTACAATTGTATACACATAACTATACACACCCAAACACTTGTACAATAATATAAATACCAACAGACATAAAAAGTCCATTTTATTGTTGCATTTCACATCTATTTTTAATTAAAGCTTCATTTTTTTAAAAATTTAAGTTTATTTTAAGTGTAACCTCAATATGTAGTACTCTCTGGGCTGAAACTTACTATGTAAACCAGGCTGGACTGAACCTAACAGATTCCCTTGCTATACCATACAAATATGAGTATTTTGGTCATTCCTCTCATCCAAGCTAGATTATTAATTATTTTATTTATTTGCTACAAGTAAAAATACTTTCACAGAACTAAATCTAGTGTTTAGAGATATGTATCACATTTACTTTCTAAGGCTCTCTATACACTCTATCATCAAATTTGAATTTTCTATTGCTATAGAGTGTATAAAATAACATGTTTCCTAATATGTGGTGATCTGTGCAAGTCTGGGCATAGTGGCAAACACAAATATTCTTCTTCTTCACAGATATAGGTGTTATATAAATGATGTCTCTTGAGATTACAGGGATGGAATAATTTGTGTCCCTTTTTGAGTAGCTCATGCTGTTTCCATGATTAAGCTCTCTGAGATTTGGAAAAGTCATGAGTGTTTTTTTATTTATTCTCATTGGAATACAGTGTGGGAAACTATTATACTCAGATTTTCAGCACAGTCTTCTTCACACTTCAAGCTTTTTCATCTTTTGAGAAAGCCAATTTTATTTCTAATAACAAATTGAAACAGAGAAATAGAAGATTTTTCAGAACTAACAGATAGTGTAGGTGGGTTAGGTAAAATATGCTAAATGTGAAATTATGCTGCAAATATTACCTGCTACTTTGAAAGATATTTAAACTAATTATATTAATTCATATTAATTAGGCATCTACATTTCCTTGTATTAGTAGTAATGAACTATAATTCTCTTAAATATAGTGGAAGTTGATTTGGCTAATAATATGATGAATCAATCAAATAGAAATTAAAGCATCAACATGGCTTTGAAGGGCTTATCTGCCCTGTCATTACCTTCTTAAATAATGTTGACATAAGTCTGGGCCCTCTAAAGATGGATGGTCATTCAGTGGATGCAGGCTTAATCATCTTCTAAATCTGACCTGAAAAGTCAATACAAGGTGTTTTATTTGAAGCATGATAAATTTCTGCCTCTATAAATTTAAAAGAATAGTGGTCATACACAGTATACACACTAACTACAAAAGATTGAGACCAGAATACATAAGCAGAAGCAGATTTGAAAAATGCATACATAACAATAGCACACAGTAAGACCACCAAAGCATAAAGGTAGAAAAACATAGAAAAATCTAAAACACACTGGACTTAATGAAATGGAGAACATAATACATAGTTAAAATAAGGAAGGGTTCCTTTGATAGCTGTTCCAAATCTTTAAAAGGCTAAAATTTAATTGTTCAAGAAATGTAGAAAGAAAGCAAGAAAATAAAAAAGATAGTTTGATCATAATACTGTAAATTTTAAAAGAAAAGTATATTTAAAATGATACTTAGGTAACTGGATTGATAAAGCAACATATTTTTGATTAGCAGTTTTATAGAACAGAACACATAAATATATAGCATGACCCAATAAAAGTAAAAATGAACTAAAGGTCAGATTGTCAGCTTCTTCATAGCAGCCAGGGAGTAGTTTAGGAAAACAAGGCAAAAGTAAACAAATAAAGTATTTTTTTCTAAAGCCTAAAAACCTCCACCAAGAACTCTAGAATATAGAATAAGCAAAAGTAAAAATATATCTACACACATAGACATTACTCTAACTTTAATTTTGTTATAAATATAAATATGCAAAATCAAAAATTAAGAGAAGAAATTTGCTTTCAAAGAATGAAAAACCACTGAAACATTGAATTTGTAAAGACAGTGGAACAAAGTTTTTCCTAAAAGAAATACATTCAAAGATCTTATCTCAAACTCTTGAAAAAAGCAAAAGATAATTTTAGGCATTTAGAACATAATTGTGTAATTTAACACACACATCCACACTTGAAAACTCCCAGTAATGGTGGCGAAAACAAAAGCAAAACAAACAAATAAACAAAAGACATCAGAGAGTTAGCAAATGACACTGAGTAATCTAAATTCATGTTAATTATCAACAAGGACTATCAGTGGAGTTATATTTTTCTGCTAGAGACCCTTCAGAAATGTGCTAGAACCTTTAACAGTTGCAAAGTAAGAGCAAGTTACTCAATGTGTGATAATACTCATGTTGAGAAATACTGTTTTATATAGTAGCAATTGCAAGAAAAATATTTATTACAACTTCACTTGTAAATACATTTTCAAAATCAGTAAATATTTGAAGGCACACATCTCAAAGAATTGAAATAGTTGTATGTTATGCTCTGCTATAGTTGGATTTAATTGTCTGCTTGATACAGCCGATAATCACCCATTGAGAGGGTGTTGGTGTGGGATTGTTTATCTTTTGTTTGACTATGGGGCTTATTTATTGAGTATTATTTTAGTTTGATTAATTGACCTAGGAAGATCCTTCACACTGTAAGAGGCATCGTTCTCTAGGCAGGATGTCTCGAACTATATAATCAAGCTGAGTTTAAGCAAACAAGCAAGAGGCCATGCAACTCATTTCTCTGTTCTTGACTATGGGTGTGATGTGATTATCTGATTTAGATTTCTGCCACCTTAGTTAGCCTGCTCTGGTGGACTGTAACCAGCAATTGTGAGTGAAAATGAACCTTTTCTCCTCTAAGTTTATCATTGTCAAGATGTTTTATCATAGCAATAGAAATGAAAGTAGAACATACACATGTTCCTAGGCAATAGGAAGTATTTGGTCTTTACATTCAAGTGGGAAAAAAAAGCAGACATACAAAAGATACCTGTTGAGGAACTGTAAGTGTAGATGGTTTGGACTGTTGGTGATATTGATGTTTATAAAATGTTTTGGAAGAGGAGACAAATTAGAATAAAAGCCTATTTAAAGTCTGAGAAACCTTAGACTCATTAAAAAATTAACCACCCAAACATCTATATATATTATATATAATTTAATAATCTGAAGATTATATGTATAGTGTAATTATATAATTTTGAGTTCATAGGATCAGAAGGTCATACATAGAAATCATAGACATGATGTAAGATTTGGAAAACATCTGTTTTAAACCTCGCTAATAATCATTTGATTACAGAAGAATAAGACTACGTGACGCCCTTTTAGTCATGTCTTGTTTCTGCTGATATCTTGAAATAATTTTGACATAAACATGGGGGCTTATGGTGAGGTAATTGTTTCGCAGTTCTGGAAGCTAGAGTACTCAAGTCAAGGCTATCTTGAGAAACTATCCTTTTCTGAAGGTTCTGAGGTGTCCTTCTCCCTATCTTTTACTGTGTGTGTCTTTGGTGCCTTTTGGTTTGTTGCTACTTAACTTGAACTTCCCTCTCAACTTTGAGCTGGCTGTTGTTCTATGCACATATCTCCTTCTCTATTTAGGCACACTTGTTAAAAGTCTGTTGTGACAGTGCAGGATAACCTTGTCTTTCAGTTCATAGTTTAATGGCAGTAAGATTTGGGTATGTGAATCTATCATACCATAGCAGATGGCAACCTTCCTTTATTTTACAACACCTGTGTTCAGTCTGTTTTCTTAAGTGCAAGTTACTAGTTTGCAAATACTCAGAAATTAAATAAGCCACAACTGGCCAATCACATTATTCTATTTTTTTTCCATCACTCTATGGACTCACAGGACAAAGTGGAGCTTATGATTTAAAGTAGGGTTCTGTGTTTTCTGTAGCAGAGTGAGATGGTGTCTGTGGTGATGGCTTGGCATCTTAGAATAAGCATTTAAATATCCCCAGTGTACAAGATTCTTTCCAAAACCCATTACAGGTTTAAATATATACCTTTACTTTGATAGTATTTATTTTTAAACTATTTTCTGCTATTTCTCCAAGATTCTAATAGAGACACATACTCAGTTCTTTTTATTATGACACTTGCGTCACATATTTCTAGCTATTTTTTATTAAAACTCCCTCATTGTGGTTTTAAAACTTGCAGTTTGTTCTGATCTCCAGGCAATTTTATTTTGATATTTAATTATAAAATAGATGTATTTAGTCATTTGAAAATGGAAAAAAAATTGAGAAAATTGAGAGTTTGAACAGAAGTTAAAATTTAAATCAAGTTCCTGTTATTACTGTACAATTATCTCTACAAGATAATTCAAATACCAGTTTGGCATTTTACTGCACCTTAGAATTCATGCAAACACAATTAAAAAGAGAAGAGTATGAATTTCACAGTGAGCAGTAAGACAAAATAAGCCCATCTGCATATCATGTTCTTAAGTGATTTATAGGCTGAAACACATTAGATTCATAGACAAAACGGTACCTCAGCTCAGGTCAATGAAACATGGGCCTACTCAAATATTCCACAGAATTCAATCTATCTGAAGCCTTAGGAAATGTCACCAAATGTAAGAGCTATAACTGCCTGTGGAGTCAAGCATGTTTCAGAATGGAATGGATTTCTAGTCAGTTTTCTCTTCTCATTTTAAAAGGAGGTAGCAAGCAACATGAAAAATGGAAAATGCAGGGTGGCATGCACTGAGATCCCATAACCCATCACACAAAGATACCTGTCACAGCTGTGAGAGCATGGATGAATGTCTAACTCGGGCATTCTGACATCCCCATTCATCTTCAACTGTCTGGCAAGCCTGAGGCACGCTGGATGGACAGCCTCCTAGGAGTAGACTCTTTCTTGCCACCAAGGACCTTGCACCATAGCACAGCTGACCTAGGCTGCTGGGACATTCTTGGATTAAAGAAGGGAACAGATAAATTAAAAGGAAGTAATCTAGAGAATAATTTCATGAGATGCATTTAAACTGTAGATTCATTTTAGGAGTGTTTGAAGATGGACACAGAGTCTGCTTAATAGAATCATATGCTGAAATTTCTATGGAAACCTTTGGAATATAAATTAGAGATGTTTTGCATCAAGAGGAAGAAAGTAATTTGAAAGGGATTAATTGTTTATATAAAATCTTCTTTTGTGAGGTATAATTAACCTTTATGAAAAAATTCTTAGTATAGACTTAAAATATTGCAATATAGATTTAAGTAGGCAAGTCAAAAGAGAAAAATAAAGAGGAAAATTGGAGAGCGAGAGAGAAATTGTAGGCTAATCAAGAGCTCAGAATTCCTCTTGTTTATTTTCTTTCATTAATTGTGGGTGGAGATCAGAGAGAGACTGAAACTGTTTTCTTCATCTGTTGCTCCCAGTTAATTTTGAAGATGAGCAACAGGTTTTTCTTTTTTACAACAGTATAAATTCCTCACCAGTGTCTAATTCAGCGATTCTATTAAGAATAAAGATAAATCTGGGTACACTTTCCACCCTGATGTCTTCCTGCGGCCCTCACCTGGGCTCCCTGATATTCCCAAATGACCCAGAGGCTGCCACTCTTCTGTGCCACTGGGATATATTATATTCATGATCTGCGTGCAGGTTTTCCTGACTGATGATTGCTAGGAAGATTTGGAGTGTCATTAATTTATCCCATACATGATGATCAGGATGATGCTACACTGAACATGAGCGAATTAAAGAGAGAAAGCAGAACAGAGCAGATTTGCTGTTAAGGAGCCTAGAACTTTTGGGCATCATGGATGCTGCGACACAAGGTAGAGACCTTTTTTTTTCCACATCATAGAGATGAGGCAAATAAATTTGAGAGATATCAAAATGCATCCTGTGGTAAATGTACAGACACTAGAGAGTCAATTTCTAAAAATCTCCAAGGCCTTTGAATTCTTCCATGGGTAACAAAGAATAATCAGAGAGAATCTTGGTGGGACAAAGCAGAGACTGTATAAGCATGCACACATACATACTCCCCAACACAAGAAAAGTCTCAGTCATTTGGAGCTAAGAACTCTGGTGCCCAAGAAATACATGGATAAGCAGCTTAAAGAGATGTCTGGAAGATATTTTACACCATCAGCTAGTCATGAATCTTAAGGCAGGCATAGAGACAAAATGACATATTCAGGAAATAGGGAATGTATGAACAGTGAGCTGCTGATTTCTACAAGTGGATATGTTGGTAATGGAACAGAGAGAGGATCCCACTGCTACTCTGGAAAGGCCTTGAAAGTTCAGCTGGATGCCAAATCTAAAATTGAAAAATGTATCAAAGTTTTGGAGTTCATTTTTGTTTGTAAACATTTATTTTAAAATTGAGTGTAATAACTAAATACAGAAGGCAACCATAAGGTAAATTCAGTCTCAGAGAAGAGAAGGCCTTTTGCAGGAAAAATAGTGAATAAGGAGGTGGAGTATTTTTACACCACAAAGGCACTTGCTCAAATATATTCAAAGTAGCTTCATTTGCAATAGCAGAACAAACAAACGCGATGCCCCTCAACTGAAGGATGAATAAAGAAAATGTTATACATTTACACAATGGAGTGTTACTCAGCTGTCAAAAACAATGGCATGAAGAAATTTGAAGGTGAATGTATGGAACACGAAAAAATTATTCTGAGTGAGGTAACGCAGACATAGAAATACAAAAATGGTACATCCTCACTCATAAGAGTGTATTATCTGTAAAGGATAACCATCCACAGACCCAGAAAGGCTAGTAAATAGGGCCCAAGGGAGGATAATGTGTATCTGTAATCATTTTCTGACCACAAGTCTTTCTCTCTCTCTTTTTTTATTTATTATTTTGCTAGGGGGCAAGGCTGGTAACCAATTGTCTCCATCATATATTGCTCACTTTGGAAGCTGCTTGGTTGTGTTTACTGCCTGCTCAAGTAATTTTATCTCCCCTCTCAAGCCTCCAATGGGGTTGAAGATTAGATAGTCTTAGTTATCTTTTTCTAATGATTTAGCCAAGCCAATTTCTGATGCAAGACTTAGACTCTTTAGAATAGAATGCTTATTAAAACATTTGTCATGTGTTCCTTATTTAATATTATTTATGTTGTTTGTAATTTTATACTTGGTATATGTTCCTATTATATATAGTTTTGAACTGGGTTTGGATCACCTTTAATCAGACAAAAAGGGGAGGTGATGGGGTATCTTTGTCAGTAAATTATCTTTAAAAGGTGGGACGAAGTTAGGGTGTGGCTTTTTGGGTACCTGGAGAAAAACACTATGCTGCCCAGGTTCGTTCTCTCTCTCTCTCTCTCTCTCTCTCTCTCTCTCTCTCTCTCTCTCTCTCTCTCTCTCTCTCTCTCTTTCTCTCTACACAGCTGAGCCTGGACTTCTCATTTCTGTTTTGTGAGTTTGCCCCTTATAACAAAGAAAAATATAATTGCTCTGTCTTTTAGCTAGCCTGGTTATTTCTCAACCTGAGATAATTCAATGTCTATTGCTTTCTGGATAGACATAGCAACACTCAGTCAGCTCTTCTCATATCTAGGTGAATCCAGATCTCTACTCTTTACTATCCTGTCTCCCATAGAATTAATTAGTTTCAACAAATAAATGATATGGTATATAATAAAATGTCATGCATCCTGACTAAAACTGATTGAACAAGCTGGGCCATTTCAAATGTTGTATTGTGAAATCATTGGATGTCTCATTAAGTGGAATGAGTTTATGTTTAGAAAGTCAGCAGACCTTAGGTGTCCTTTGGCCATTTGAACTTCTTCTGTTGAGAGATCTCTGTTCAGCTCAGTGCCCCATTTTATAATTGGGTTGATTAGCCTTTTACGGTCTAGTTTCTTGAGTTCTTTATATATTTTGGAGATCAGACCTTTGTCAGTTGCAGGGTTGGTGAAGATTTTCTCCCAGTCATGGAGGTGGGTGGTCCTTGGACTTCCCACAGGGCAGAGAACCCTGATTGCTCTTTGGGCTGACGAGGGTGGGGGACTTGATTGGGGGGGGGGGAGGGAAAGGGAGACGGCGGTGGGGAAGAGACAGAAATCTTTAATTAATAAAGAAAGAAAGAAAGTCAGCAGAACACAGATATTTGATTATATACTTAGATTCTATTGAAGAAATCTGTATACTTTAGTTTGGTAGAGTAAAACAGTAAGCTATTATAGGGTACTTTAAGTCAGTAGATATAACAGAGTATGTTTCTTAATAGAAACTGGTTTCAAGGATGACTTCAAGCTGTTTGTAGTGGCACAAAGTCACCCAGTCCTTGTGAAATGTATCAGGATGATCAGAAGCTCAAGGTTATCCTTGGCTATATAGCTAGTATGAGGTATGCCTGTTGTACTGAGAGCCTGTGTCGGTGGAGGCTGCTTGTTTATTACCAGATGCCCAGACCCAAAATAATCACACGGAAACTGTATTAATACTGCTTGGTCTATTATTTTAGCATTCTTATTAACTAACTCTTACATCTTAAATTAACCCATTCCTATTATTTTGTATTTTACCATGAGGCTTGTGGTTTACCCATAAGGGTCTGGGGCATCATCTGTATCCTTCAGCAGAGATATAGCATCTTCCTGACTCCGCCTTCTTTTTGTCTCTATCTCTGCTTGGAATTCCTGCCTTGCTGTATTCTGTCCTGCCATAGGCCCAAGCAGCTTCTTTATTTATTAATCAGTAAAAGCAACACATATACAGAAGGACTTCCCACACCAACCCTGTCACAGGATAAAAAAACAAATGACCATAATATAGAACAATTTGTGGCCAACTTGTGCCACATGAGACTGCCTCAGACAAAAGAATAAGGTCACTAAAATTGATGGCTGAAAATGATGAGATCGTAGAAAATTAGACAAGAATCAGTTCAACTAAAGAACAGGCCTTACCAAGTTCTTGTATTTTGAATGACAAGCCTAAGATTAGGGAAAGCAGAAAACTGACCTTCACATCACATTAACATAGTTGGTAGTCAGGGCCACATTAATCTTTGCAGGACAGTAAACTCTGGCATAAAGTCTGAGGAAAAGAAGGTTTTCCACAGAGATGTGTTATGAAATAAGTGGGATATGTAGTGAATTTGAAATGCTGGTTTTATTACATTGAGTTACACTTAATATGCAAAGGTATGTTTAGGGAAAAAGCAAATCTGAAGAATTTTGTTAAGCAGTAGACTATATGCAAAATGAAGGCATTGGGACACTTGCCATTAGGACAACATGAATGAGGTACAGGTTTCTTGTAAAGACAAAGAAAAGTGTGACTTAACTCTGAATAATTTAGCTTAATAAATCTAAGTAAACAGATAAAAAGTAGTATGAATTATTAAACTGGTAAAAATAGAGTCTTTTTAGAAGCAATTGAAACACAGGAACACTTCTGTGTTAACTCTGTTGCACACAATGTCATGGAGAAATGGATTGATGAATTTTCAGTAAACAGACTGCCTGTCACACACTGTGCTTGCCTCAAGTTTTAAATCTCTATTGTAATTTTTAGGTCAGATATTTTCTTGTGCTTATTCTAACTACCTGCCAATTTTCCCCAGGATTGGTCTGAAGTTTGACATGATTTTGTTCTTTCATATAATATTCTTATAATTGGAATATAATTTATAATAAGATATATGACCTGTTTTGACATTTAAAATGTTCCAGGTAATTTATAATAAAATCTAACATTTATTCTTATTGACAATGTTTTGTGGACTCAATATTTAAAAGGGTATTAAAAAATAAAAGGTAAGGCTTTCAGAAATCATTTTGTACAAGAAGAGGTTTACAAACAAAAAAAAGTAATTTACTATGACAGTATGTAAGTGGGTATTCATTATTTGTAAGCTAACAGGAAGAATGTAAAATATGGTATTAGTATCTGAAATTCAAGAACAGAATATGAAGACAGAGTCTAGGTGTTTATAGAAAACATTTGCACAGTGCATTTTATAAATATAGGGCAGGTCATAGCACATTAAATATTGGAATTACAGTTTAAAATAGTTCAACTAAAGAATGAATTTCCTGATTATTTGTTTTGCATTATTTTGCTTGCTCTATTCAATTGAATGTCCCATATTATCTAAAAATCAGAATGGAGCTAGGATTAGTAGTCTTCATAGGTATAATTTTAGGGTGTAAAACTTTGTTTTAATCACTGAAATTCAGCAGAACAGATATTTTTTGTTATTTTGCCAAAATGAACACTAAACTATTGCTGGGTGTAAATAACATAAGAGGCTACTATCTTACTACAGAGAAACAGGTTTGTCTTAGATATATTTTTAATAGGAAACACAATGTGACTCTTGTGGTTTATATTTAATGTTGTCTAGAGAAAGACTCATAAACAAAATATAACTTGAGAGTCACTTTAATCCTTTGCCAGTACTGTGGTTTTGTTTATTATATTTTATTATGTGCAGATATAAGAAATGGTACCCCATTCACAGCTATTTTTGTATAAGTTAGGAAATAAGTTATGAATAACTAGAAATAGAGGATGCAGATTTGGATACAATTCTTTATATAAAGCCAGCTGTTGCTATAATTTAATTAAGTCAACTATTCTCAGGTTTCACTGTTCTTCCTCTTACCATGCAGGTTTCTACAATGAAACTATGATATAGCTTTACATTTCCTTATGGAGAATAGTGCACACTCACTTCTGCATCCTTCTAAAATGAAGGCCTCGGTCATCTCCTATAAGCACATCATTCAGAGTTGACAAAACTTTTCTAAAAAAATATTCATATTAATTCCTTTGTGCATAGTTTACAATTGATCCATATACTGGAATAGAACTGTGTAGATGGCCTTGTCAACAAACATAAAGACTTGACCTCCAGTTTCTTAGAACACGCACAAAGAGCTGGGTGGTGGCAGAGCAAGCCTTTAATCCCAGGAGGCAGAGATAGGTGGATCTTTGTGACTTCAAGGCCAGCCTCCTCTACAGAGCAGCTAGAGGACAGGCTCCAAAGCTAGAAGAGAAACTTTGTCTTAAAAAACCAGAAAACAAATCTGCACAAAGCTGGGTTTGTCACATATATCTGTAATCTCAGCCTCTCACAGTGATACAAGAGGATGACATAGGAGAATCCAGTAACCTGCTATACACACAAATAAAGAAAAAATGAGACCCTGTCTCAAGATAGGGAGCAAGGACAGATACCCAACTCTGTTGTCTGACCTCCACACAAATACCTATACCCACACACATGAGCATGCAGATAGATAAATACATAATGAATACATAAACCTTATACTCACATAAGAAAATCAAACAAACCAAACTCCAATTAAAAACAAATACCACAAATGATGTGCAAATTCTATTTTTGTGTTGATGATATTAGGGCCTAATCTTTCATTTGTGGAGTATCTTTAATTCCACTTTCTATTAAAGATTAAAACCTATACAATTCCCACACCAGATATAATTATCCAGATTTTCCTCTATGCTTTAGTACACATCACATGCAAAGCAAATATAAAATACCATTTTGTCTTGTGTACTCATAAAAGTTGTTTTTCCTGTTTATGCACTTTTATGGGTAAAGAATGTGTAGAAGCACATTCATATATTACATGCATATTACTGCCATGAGGAGCAGCCTCCAGCAGCTCAGGGATTGAGGAGAATTCCCCAGGGTTGGAAAATTAATCACTCAACTTGACTTTTCTCTCTGGAGGAGTAGGACTTAATTCTCTGGGCCCTGTGTAAAAGGGAAACACACACACACACACACACGCACACACACACCTCCAACAGTCAGAATCTCACCTAGGGGGCCTTCAGCAGGTCAGAGAATCAGAAGAAGGAATGCAGAGCAGGCAAACTACTAGACAGACATAGGAGGACTTTTCTGAGGGCCAAAGCTTAGTTCTTCATTTTATTATTCTTACTGTTGATTGTTCTACTCTACTCTTTTCTGCTCTGTTCTTCTACCCTGACGCTTTCCTTCTGTCTCTCTTAAAATCTTCCTTCTAGCTAATTTATTTTTTTTTCTTTTCTGATTATAAACCTCAGCAAATTTTTTAAAGAGTTATAAAATTACAGTCTGGTTACATTCTATTTTTAAATGGTTACAATAAATATAAGTAAAAAACCCAGCTTGTTTTCCATATCCTTTACCTGATTAAACATTTTGCATATTACAGGTGAAAAGCTAGTCTTCCCAAGAACTCACATACATTCATACCCAAACAATTTGTTATAGGTAAAAAGTGTAAGCAAGGAAGGTGTTTTTCACAGCCAGTTACTTTCCTGGCAGGTTGCATTTTGTTATTACAACAAAAAGATCAATTGTTGCTGTGTCCTAACAACTCCCTTTGGGGAGGGAGTGAGAAGGCATGGCATCAGCGACAGGAGTCAGGCAAAAAGGCCACAGCAGTCTCACTTACTCATCCATGGAGATAGCCTTATATACCCTCCTCCAGCAACCAGGCTGCATTCTGATCCATAGAAATTGAGCGGTCGCCCCTAAATAGATAGGCATGATCAGGGCCTCTGACAACACCTGTTGCTAGGTACTCAGGCGGACTCCAGGTTGACCTTATTTTCCTACAATCAATTACTTTATTATTTATTGAAAAGTTAAACTTATAAGAATCACAAATTTAAATAACGTGGAAAACGATCAGTCAGCTCTACCTTGAATACTCATGGTGCTCACCCATCCATCAACAGCCTTTTATATTGGTAAGATGAGGGCCAAATGGGTATAATGAGCTAATCATCACCCTGTGATCCTCAACATTCCATCCTAATCAGCAATAGCCAGATCGACCTTGTTTTGTTCATTGACCTCAGTGATTCCCTTGTTCAATGATTAAAATGTGTCTTTATGAACTTAAAAGTTCTGTTCCCCAAGATATTCTTTCTCAAAGCCATTCATTAAAATATCTTAACCTAACCTTACGTCTTTATTTAAAGTTTTGTTTTGGCTATGATGCACACAGAGAACCATGAATGTATCTCCCACCTTTAAGATGAGAAGAACTTAAGCTATTATATCTTCTGTGACTCGGTTGTTTCTCTAAATCATTAACCTAAGCCACAGTCTACATGGCTTCTCAAGAAAAACTCATAGGTCCCAGTTGTGTGACATTTTCTTGTTCTTATTTTCTATCCCTTTGCAGCCCCTAATTTATAAGGGGTACGGGCAACATCATATCCTGTTTTTACCTATATTAATTTTTCTACTAAATTAAGCTATATCACAATCACTTACTATATTTGTTAAAAACCCTCACTCATCAAAATTCAATTTCAGGTAACACTATTATAATACAAAATCATTGATTCAGTTGAACAGTAAAACCTAAGAGGAAATTATCTTCAAAATAATCCACAGATAAAAATGCTCAGCAGAACAAGGTATTTCCATGAGATAATCACAGCATTAAAGACAGTGGTGGTCTTCTGACACACATTCACATCATACCAGATACTAGAGAAAAATAGCAGTGGCAAACATGCAAAGGATACAGCAGTGGCAACAGATACTGTGGAGTCAAAGCCCTCTGGGCCTTGCCTAGTTAAGATTCATCCATCAATGACTTGCACTTTAGTTGACTGATCTCCTGAAGTCAATTTCTACCTGCTGTATCTCTGATATGGCCACAAGCACATACAAACACTGTAAAAGAAACACATAGACACACACAGACAGACAGACAAACAGACACACACACACACACACACACAGAGAGAGAGAGAGAGAGAGAGAGAGAGAGAGAGAGAGAGAGAGAGAGAGAGAGAGAGAGAATATCCCAGATCTTGTTTCAAAATAAAGCCTCGAGCAGATGTGATTTTATCAGATAAAAGAACACCAAAGGTTCTGTTCTTGAGGAACTGTATGAGTAACATAATTAACTTTGTCCCACCACTCTAAAAATCAGGTCTTGTGGTTGTAGTTCTTGCTCAAACCACCTCCAGGCTAAACATTATGCTTTGAGGAGCTTCAACCATTTGTTATAATTATTTTTAAGCACTTATAACATCTAGACCTGGAGTGAATAAACAGATGTGTTTTTCTAAAGACAGATGTTGGGGACAACATACTCTCCAGTTTGGTCACAGATTCCATTAGCTCCTTATTTATCCTGAAGACAGTGAGTTTTCTAAGTGCAATCAAAGACAAATGCACCAAGTCAAAGCCCCAGATAATGCCTTTAGAATGGTCACCACATTTCACATAGCAGTTAAATCTTTATCACACATAGTCTTTTCTGCAGCAGAGTTGGAATACAGAGACTCAGCATGGAGCTAAACAGAACCATCATGTCCCACAGAAGGGTTATGTTGACAGTTACTTCAAAAAACCTTCAAAAGATGTAGTTAAATGGTATACAGAGATAGCTTGCATGCTGATGAGAACTGGACTGGAAGAGTTTCCTTCTTAAATGATTTCTAAGACAATTCAACTTCCATTACAAGTCCACTATGTTTTCATTTATGGGATTGAAAATTAAGAAATAAAGTAAGATGTGTTTATGTTTGCCTTATTGTATAATTCTTCAGATTGCTTACTTTGCAAGAACCCTGGCTTCCACAATGCATGTATTGTTTTCCAAAATCTATCAAATTAAAAATGACAGCACAAAGATATAATTATATTTGCTGAAGGATCAAGATTGCTTGGTACATTTTAGTCACAACATAAGAAGAGTCACAGTTTAATGCTGGGAGTCTCACTACTAAAGTGGATACAGGGAACTGTGGCTATGATTAACTTTATCTTTTTTTTTTTTTTTTGGAAGGCAGTGCTTTTTTGCAGGACTTAGATAGTTGAACATTGGTATACATTCTACCTAAAGTCTCAATTACACTTCTGGTGGTAACATCTATCTATCAAGAAATATTTCATGCAGCTGAAGTGGAATCAAAATATTGCAAAAAAATTAGTTTATAATTACATTGTTTTTAGGAAAGAAGCCCCTGTAAATTGTGCTCAACTTTGCTGTCACAAATGGTTTTCTAGAGATCAAGGCAAATACTCAGACTCTACACTTCATCCATGAAGTTACTTTTGATCCGTTATTTTAACAGTCATCACATATTTTAATTGAAATATTATTTTCCAGACTATCCTTTTAAGAGATCTTTTGTTGATGTTGCAGAGCAAACTAAGCTTTAAAAACATTTTCAGGTCTTTCAGAAGACTCAAGTCAACTCAGTTCCAGCACCCACCTTGTCCAGCTCACAACTATCAATAACTCCAGGTCCACGTAATGAACACTCTTTGGCTTCCGTGGTTGTCTGTTTTCCTGTGTGTATACTTATACACAGCAACATGCATGATTAAACATAAAATAATCCTTTTAAAGTATATATTATATTCAACATATTGAAAAACAGAGGTCATGGGAAAGACACATATCCTTGTAAAATTATTTAACAAAGCAAATATTTAAGTTTTCATTATTTGAAATTTTAATGTGTTGTACAAATGCAACAAATATCCTGTTTCCTTTATTGTTAATAAATTCTTTTGATCATGCAGTTAGTATTTTAACAGAACTTCATTTCTGCCTCAAATAAACACTTTTGTTAATTCTTTTTAATATTAAAATAATTAAGAATATACAATTTGTCTGTTTAAATGATTAAATTATATTAAATAAATATTATGTACCCTTTATGAATAATCTCAGATCCTTAGAAATAGGAGATTTAATTTCTTGTGTTTTCTCATTGTAATAAACATTATTGCAGCATTAAATGTTTGAATTTTTGATGCTCAAGTTTTCTCTAATATCTGCAAGGAACTTTGATTTGAATTAGGCAATACTTTAGCTGTTAAAATAATTTTGTAATTCATGCTTGGAAGAAACCTCATTACTTTTATCTTCTAAGTGTCTCAAGTATTTTGAAACTTTTAATTTTTAAATTTTAATGTGTGTATAGTCATGTGTGTGTATGTGAGTGTGTGTGTGTGTGTGTATGCAGGTTCCTGTGGTTCACCATGTACAACTAGAGGTAAAATAATGGTAATTTCCAGTGTCAGTCTTTTTCTCCCAAAATTTTTGATAGATGGTTGCCTTCAAGTCCATTATTATTTTGATATTTTTTCTTTAGTTGAGATCATAATAAAACAAATAGTATTAAATTTTCATTTGTATTTATTTCAGCTTAAATTTTAATATACATTTCCCTTTATCTTGGAATTAAAGCTAATGATTTCTCATAATCTATGCAAATATTTACACATTCATTACAAAAGAGCACATACCAATTACACTGTGTGGGTCTTCTTTAGTTTCTCTATTTGAAATAGCATGGATGCTGTGTGTCGATGGATGAACTCTAAGTTCACCTTTTGCACTAAAAGCAAATCACATATCTTAATTATGGCATTTGTAATTTGAAAAAAATATCCAAAGGCTTTCTTGTTAGCTGGTTTTTACACACTGACCTCAAGTGGTGTGGTATAAAATCAGATTCTTATACTGAACTTAAGGTACCTTACTCTATAAACAAAAGAACAAAGGCTGGGTTAGAACATGCTTACATTAATTGGTCACTGTCTTCACCTAAGTACTTCATTCCAGTTTGGTCCATAAAGATCTTTCAAGTGATTTTAGTTAAGAGTCAGCATTCCAGAACTTATATTTATACCGAAGTACTTTATGATTTTCAGGAAACTCTCACCTTAGTGCATATGCTCATCAGGCACCTCTTCACTAACTCATTATATCTAGCTTATTTTCTTTAAAGTAAAACTTGCAGTATTGATAAATACTAGTAAACCCGAGAAATAGCACAACTTATGCATAGGCAAAATGAAATAAAAAATTGCACCAGCAAATTTATTTTGCTTTGGGATGTTTCAAAAATTAAAATGAGGTAAATGATATAATTCCTTCTCATTCATTCAGTATAGAAGTACCTGTATTTTTCCAATATGTGTACAGAAATTTTAAGAATGGTGTACCAAGATGCAATCTACAGCATTTATATTATATTAAATAATAGTTACTATTTAATTTTATATTTATTTGTCATGTCTACTGAGCTTTAGAAACTGGTAGTGATAAACTTTAATGAGTATTTTAACTTTAGATGTATCTCCAGGGGTGTTTTGAAACAGAATTTCATTTCCACGATGTCATGTAGTTTCATGATAGACATTTAAGGTATAAGAATATATTTCCCCTAAACACAACTGGAAATTACATCAAAGTCAACCAAAAACAACTTGAAATCTAAAACCACCTTTATACTACCTTTAACCTTGAATGTGGAAAGAAAATAGAATTTGAGAGATGACCTTAAAGCTGTTTGAGTGTTGGGGTTTGTTAGTCAGGGTCCTCACAGTGAGAGTGTTTCCACAGCTGCAGCTGGGGACATTGCTCACACTTCATCAGTGTCTGGATCTACTGAACACATGCTCTTTCAAACAACATCCCTACCAGTCCTCAAAAGGAAAAAAAGAAAACTCACATATTGTTATAGCCAAGATAATGTTTTTTAGAAATATATATTTTCTGTTACTTCAATATATGGTACTTAAATTGTTCTGCTATAGGTTACAAATAATTTATAACATCAAAATAGAGGAAGTTGAGTTATGGAACAATCTATAAATTAACTTGAAGTCTATGGATAACTAAAGTTATCATAGATTTCTACATACTATTTTGAAAATAACTTGCAAAATGATTGGACATTCTTATCCCATTTGTTTGCATGGTACTTAAAAATTTCATTTTAATTCATGCTTCAATGAATTCACGTTAAGTATTTATTTTATAAATACAATCTATTATTCCTAGAGTTCAAATGACAGAAAGTTGAAGTTATCACATGCAGTAGCTGTGATAAGCCTTTCCTGTTTTGATGAACTCAAAGCACTTCTTTTGTAGCTCATTTAGAAGCACAACTATTTGTTTCTTACCAGCAGATGATTTTTCTCTATGGAGATCAGAAACCTTGGTTACTTCTATATTTTTTCTCCACCGTTTTCTGAAGTTAGAGACAAAGAGAAGGAATGGAATGCTGAGGACTATTTTACTTTAGTTGATATTAAAATATCATTAAAGAGAAAGATATTTTCACTCAGATCCCATTGGCAAAGTGTCGCAAAACTAACCATGCTGCCAAGAGGAAGCAGAATGTCACCAGCAGTGACCATCTCAGTTAATACAGTGGTTGGAAATCCTGTATTTCTGAAGGGGCCCCACATTCTGTGATAATAATATTCACATATTATTAGGCTAGCTTATTCTGGCTCACAGCATCTAAATGCTACACTCTCAAGGATTATCTGACTCAGTCATTATATACAACCATTATTAAAATGGAATTAGAATTAAGTTAAATGAAAGCCAAGATAATAAACAATGAATAATAATAAATATCTAATTAAAAATGTGCATATATTTTTATTAGTGAGTGTATGGATCCACTGAGCACATGCTCTCTCCTTTCACTCTGTGGATCCTGAAGACTGAATTCAGGTCACCAGTCTGTATGGACAGTGCTCTTATCCATTGGTCATCTCACTGACTCCATTTTCTAATTGTTCTTTCATTTGGTCCTTGTATGTGTTCTCTCAATGTTCTTTCTATAGTAAGTGACATTTCATTGATGCCTCCAGAAAAATGACTATGCTAGATATATATTTTAACACAGAAACTGGAAAACAGCAAGCCTTGGGATCAGATCATTTTATTCGTTGGGGACCCACTTATTAAGGAATATCCAAAAATCCACTGCCACCAATATGAATAATACAAACAACATATATTTCTGTCAATGTTCATGCTGCCTTTTCCATATTGGAATTTAATCATTTTATTTAATCTCTCCATACATATGTTTATAACTACATTTAAAATATGTGTTTCATAAACTGTTTCTTCACTACAGATCATTTATTGTCCATATATCTACACTGCTGTGGCTTTCACTATATTTGCTGCAAATTAGCTTATTTTCCAACTTCAGAAAGCTAGGATGTTTTCAAATGTAGACAATTCAGTTGTTAAAAAAAAAACTTTAACTGTGTTTAGTTACCCAAGGCATTTGATTCTATTTCATTATATGTTATAAACTATAAATTCTAAATCAGGGATCTAAGATTTTCTGATGAAAATTTAATCTGTGAATTTAAATATGTTATTAGTGTTTAACAAATTCTGGGTTGCAAAAACTTTCTTATATAATGCATAGTATCTAATTAATATTATATGCTGTTTATATGTTAAAACCATCACTTAATTCCACTGATAAAAATCAAACACAATGCCAAATTTATTTTAATTTTTCTTTATTTTGTTGTTGAGTTTTTGTTTTCTTTTTTTTTGGTATTTGGTTTTTTGAGACATGGTTTCTCTGTACTGCTTTGGAGCTTGTTCCGGAACTTGTTCAGTATACCAGTCTGGCCTCAAATTCACAGAGATCGTTCTGTCTCTGCCTCTCAAGTGCTATGACTAAAGGCATTTGCTTGCACCACTACCCAGCTTAATTGGTTTTAAATAATGTGTTTATTAGAAAATTGTAATTATTCATTGATTTATTTTATATTGAAGACTATTGCAGCCTAATATTGCAAATATATTGATTTTTCTTCACTATGATGGTTCTACAACAACTGATAATATATTTTTCTTTTCATTATTTCATATATATATCTTTATTTTTTTTATATATCTTTATTTTTAATCATCTATTTTTTTACATTCCAATTACAGGCTCCCCCAGCCCTCTTATCCCTTTTTAGTCCTTCTCCCCCTTTCCGTATTTAACCCCCTAATTCTCTCCTTCCATCTCCATTCAGAATAAGACAAGTTTCCTATGATTATCAATGAAACATGGCATATCAAGTTATAGTACCGCTGACTGTCTACCCATATATTAACGCTGGGCAAGTTGTCCCAATATGAGAAGTAGGGTCCTAACAGCTAGTAAAAGAGTCAGAGATGGAGACAGCTCCTGTTCCTGCAGTTAGGATTCCCATGTAAAGTAAATAGATAACGGAGTTACAACTGTAAATGTAAGCAGAGTGCCTACGTCAGTCTCACATAGGCTTTCTGGTTGCCCATTCTGTCTCTGCAAGCCACTATGAGCCCAGGTGAGTCGATTTTGTGAGCCTTCCTGTAGTGTTTAGGCTCCTTCAATCCTTTCTCCTACTTTTCCAGGTTCAAGAGCTCAGCCAAATGTTTGGTTGTGGGTCTCTGAATCCACCTTCATAGTGGATGGATGGCACCTCTCTGATGACAACTGGGCCAGGCACCTATTTCATCACAGAAGCCCAGTTCAGGCAACTTAGCCACTGTTGCTAGGAATCTAAGCTTGGGTCCATCTCATTAACTCCTGGGAGGTTCTCCTGCGACAGACTTCTGGCTAACCACAAAACGCACCCCAGAAGACCCTTTCAGCACTCCCCCCTTCTGTGATCCCCAACATGATCTCTGACTTACCCATCCCCACATTCCCTCAATCCACTAGTAAAATGTCATGTTTCCCCTTTCTAGGTTGATCTGGGTGTCCTCCAATGAACTCTCCTTGTTATCTCGTGTCTCCAGATCTGTGGATTGTAGCTTAGTTACCCTTTATTTTATAGCTAATATCCGCTTATGGGTGAATACATACCATGTTTTTCTTTATTGTTCTGGACTGTCACACTCAGAGTGATTTTTTTCTAGTTCCATCAATTTGCCTTCAAATTTCCTGGTGTCTTTATTTTTAACAGTTGAGTAACAGCAATTGTGCAAATGTACCACTTTTATTAAAAAAATATCTAGTCAACAATTCCTTCAGAGGCAGGAACTCACTAAATGTTTTAAAGGGGGAACAAGAATAACTAAAAGTGAATAAAAATAAGCCACATCTATACACCCAGGTTTGACAGTGGAGTGATTATATAATCACTTTGATAATATAACCTTAAGGATTTCATAATTTCTTGATGGAAACTGTAAATATGGTAGCAGTAGTAAATTCAGATAAAGTTATAATCTAAGTGAACACACACATATAGTAAGGAAATGATTAAGTTCTTTAACAATAGTTTGAAGTAATATTTTTAATTTATCATTTTGTAAAAAAAGGAATGTGAAAATTAACTGTGGAGTTAATATTTTGTGAAGAAAATAACCAAGAATATATGATATAGTCACAGAAGCTTTAGTCACACTGCCTTAATAGATAAAATAGTGCTACACCATTGATGGTGTCTTAACTGATATTGTCACTGCCAAATGTAAAGCTTACATATAAAATTCACTTCTCACAGACTTGGAAACTAGAAATGTAATTTCAAGTTGCTTATGTGTGTACTAGTTTGTGAGAGATGTCTGCTCACTCACAGATGGGTGTTTCATGTTATGATCTCATGTAATGGGAACAGCATGGATAGGAAGTCACTCTTAAATTTCTCAAATAAGAACAAATTACTCAGATTATTAGTAGTTTATGACCTAATCATCTTCTAAAGGTGTCATGTGGAATGCTTTGATCATAGGGTTTAGAACCTCAACATAGGACCTTTAGGGGAGGCCTGAATCTAGATTACAGACATGCAAGTTATAGTCCCTAGAATCTGTAACTATGACACATTTTATGAAAACCAAAACCTCACAGGTATAGTGAATTATAAAAATGGGGTTATTGTCCTGTATTATGGTCATAGGGCCACCAAAGGAGAGGATAGAAAGACAAGAGATTTAATGAGGTCACTCAAGCATGGATAATTACGTTGCAGAGGGCAAATTCTATGTTGTTGGCCTTAAATGTAGAAAGAGGTTAAGTATCAGTGTGACAGGACTTTAGACATTGTAGTGTCTGTGAGTTATATTTTAACCTTAAGCCTCCTAAAAGACTACAAATTGATTGGATTCATTCGAGGTGTTTCATTTGTATCTCTAAAAGAACATTTTCATGTCCCTTGCTTTAAGGTATCAAGGTCTCTCTCTATATATTTCATCAGTAAAAGAAGAAAATACAATTATAAATAAAGTGATTGAGTAGTAAATGGGGCCAATGTTTCATTTGCTCATTAGGAAAATATTTGTTGAACTAATCATCTTAATTACTGGCCATCAGTGAAATAGATAATAAACATCTGGTTATAAGGGTTTGACAACAAACAAAGCATCACCATGGATTATGAGATGTATGGGGTATCCAGAGGGTCAGAAAAAGGTCATTGATCTGCACATGTGGTTTTCTCTGTAGAGAGACATTGAGTCTTGATATGTGTACAAAAACATGTAATACAGTGGTTCTCAACCTTCCTATGGCTGAGATTCTTTAGTACAGTTCCTTATACTGCAGTGACTCCTAACAAAAAAAAATTATTTTCATTGCTACTTCATAACTACTGTAATTTTGCCACTTTCATAAAGCATAACATAAATATCTGTCTTTTCTATTGGTCTTAGGTGACCCCTGTAAAGGATTGTGCAACCTCTAAAGGGGTTGAGACCCACAGAATGATAACTTTTGATGTAAGGGAAGAGTATCACAGGGTACGAAAATAGTGTGTAGAAGCAAATAATCAATAAAACACCATAACATCGAGCAGATAAGATTACCATTCCTTGCGTATAAAATACCTTGTAGGTACTAACCTAAGGTAAGCCTGAAGAACATGATGTCAGTGTTTGCATTTTGTCTACGTTTTGTGTTAGAGTACATAGGAATGTAGTCAAGTCTTTACAACAGTGAAAAATAAAATTTGGTTTTTGCACCAGAGACAGGATCGTGTCAGGAATGCTGGTGTCAGGAAAGCTAACTTAAGGGGTACAGTAGTTGAGCCACTCAGGCATAATGGTGTACATTAAGGACGTGATGATAGGGACTGTGAAAAGGGACAGCTATGGGAATGAACAGGAAAGATTAGAAGGTAGTGATAAACTGGAAGTGATGAATGGTAGAACATAATGCAGTGTCCGGGTGGGGATATAATGTTGAAAGTCATCACAACTGATTTTTACTACAGTTTACAAGTCAATTCAAAAAGTGTCCTAAAGTTACATTGAGATTTAACTGTTATGCAATGTAGTACAAATACTTATTCTATATTATTTAGTAGCTTTAATAAGGCATACACTCTAAGACCATTAGCACAATCAAGGTAGTAGATACCTCTAACAGTTCACCTTGCCTTATTTTTGTTTGGTTATTTCTAAGATAAGAATGTTCAGCATGAAATATTCTTCCTTAATAAAGCTTTAAATTCATAGTATGATTCTATATACAAGAAACATTGACTTTAATAAGTACTCTGGCATAGAAAGGATGTTTATAATTTAGGAATTTATTGTGTTCTGCTATATTTGAACCATTCATTGCATATCTGAATATAAATTCTTGATGAGAAGTTATGTGTGTGAGTCCAAACATTTATGAATATATCATGAAAGTTATGAATGGAAATTTGCTGTAAAAGTAAATTTTGGTATGATTTTAAACTGGAGTATTGTGAAGAGATACAGAATAATTACAACAGCATCAACAAAAACAAAGGATAGGTATCTCTATATTCATTGCATGAAGAAACATTAGAATGAATTAGGAAAGAAAATGTTCAGAAAGAGGAATGTACTGAAATATAAAAGATGTGGAGAATTGTACCATGTAAATAACAATGAAAGACATGGGGTTGTATCAATAGCACAAGAATACATAAGCTCTGAGCCCATGCATGGTGTCTTAATTAGGGTTTCTATCGCTGTCAAGAGACACTATGACCATGGAAACTCTTAAAAAGAAAAACATTTAATTGTAGATAGCTTACAGCTTCAGACATTTAGTCTATTATCATCTTGGAGGGAAGCACGGCAGCATGTTTGTAGACATGATGCTGAATAAGGAGATGAGCGCTCTACATTAAATTAAAAACAATTAAATTATCACGTTCTCCACAACTTCCTCCATTGATGCAACAAACCCACTTTTAACTACAGCCACATAAGACAATATTGTCATTGAGTAAACCCTTCGTCACTAACCTGAAATCTTCCTTTGTTCTTAGTGAGGCTCTTGTTTTTTTCTATAAACTTTGCTAACATAGATGAACTTTCTTCCCCTTCAGAGAAAATTGACAAACTTTACTTCTGGCCTTTTGGGGAATATTATTTTCAGGTGTGTGACTTTAGTTTCCGCTGCGTTTCTTTAACTCTGTGAAGTCATGTTACTGTGCCTGTCTAGAACACCTGATGGTCCTATTAGAGTGATCAACACCCAATAGTGAGGCAGGAGCCAGGATAGTTGGTGCTGGCAGGCAGAGAATATACATAGAAGGAGAAATGAGGTAGAGGAGCATACACAAAACAAACAAA
Source organism: Alexandromys fortis (assembly GCF_014885135.2). Taxonomy (NCBI): domain Eukaryota; kingdom Metazoa; phylum Chordata; class Mammalia; order Rodentia; family Cricetidae; genus Alexandromys; species Alexandromys fortis. Next base: position 34,135,988 of record NW_026067909.1, on the reverse strand, counting down.
CAAACAAACAAAAAAACCCCAAGGAAGAGCAGGAGAACAAGGAGAGGAGAACCTCAGGTGCCCATCATTAAGCCACCCAGCCAGCCGCAGAGTAGAAGAAAAATAAGACATACAGAAGTAAAAAAAAGATAAAAGCCCAGAAACAAAAGGTTGTGGGAATAATTTAAGAAAAACTGGAGAGGAACAAGTCAAACTGAGGTAGGACATTCATAATTAAGAATGAGCCTCCATGTGACTTATTTGGAAGCTGTCTGGTGCCCACCCCAAAGAGGTCTAGAAAGCCAAAAGAGTAAAACATCACGCAATATTGGTCACTGTCCACCAGAAGCAACCATCCCTTCTTTCATTTACTCTCAAATGATGAAGTCAAACTCAGCAAATCAATGTTAGTGTTACAAGTCTGCTTTCACTTTCTCTTCTAAGAAATTAATTTTCTTCCTGTTTCTGATTTCTTTACACTGTTATTTTATATTTGTCTTTTTAAGTCTTTCCATGATTAAGCACAATTAAAAGGGAACAAAGTGCCCTGATAATAGTTCTCATGTATAACTCTGACCGAATTCTTTCCCTATTCATTAAATTTCTGAGGAGCAGATTACCTTTCTGGCCCACTGTTCAGCCATTGGTCTTATGAATCTTGTTTATATCAAACTATCAAAGTAAGCATAAGAAAACCATGTACAACACACATGCACACACATACACACACAACTCATTTCTTGTTTCTTTCTGGAGATAGGAAGTTGTCAGAGATAACATTAGAGATAAACATTAACACATAAGAAGATATCTTCAGTTGTAAGAAGTCCATACCAGTTGTATAACTAGAAACAACCATTTATATATGATTCTGCACAGTATTAGTTTAAATAAAGCAAGGTATGTGTGTATATAATTTATTTAAATGTTAATTTCCTCATTAAAAGTGTTTAGCTTTTTAGACAAAGTTAGTGTTTGTTGCCAATATTACCTGAAGAAAATACCATTAAGACAGTAGAGGTTTAGTAACTGTGTACTTAACTATGTTCAATTTGTTTATTGTAATAGTATATGGATGGGGAACATAGTAAAATCAATTCAGTTAAAGAACACGCTATAGTTTATAGGTTGAAAAATAAGAGTAAATAAACCCACTGGCACTCAAATACACATGAGAATAAAATATTTTGTATAAAAGTACCTTTTGTAAACTACATAGCGTTGTGGCTTCACCCTATCTATGATAGACACATTTGTTTACTATTCCTTGGCTAACTAATGCCCATTATTCAAAATGCAGAACTCCTGTTCTGAAAGCCTGGACCCCAGGAAACAGCTTGAAATGCAAGTGCACTTAAGAATACAAACAGTATTTTAAAATATATGATTTCTTTCATCTCTTCCTGTAATGCATACAAATGTTTCTTCAGTTTTATTGAAGAACCTGCTCTGACTTTTTGCAATATAGACTGTTTTTCCTTAAGGCCACTGTCTGAGAGAAATGTTATGAATATTTTATAACTTTTCTTTGTAGTATACTAATGCAATGCTTTTTGTATCAATTGAGTTGTATTAATATATTTTTTACAGTTATTTAAATATTTTCTTATAAAATCTTTTTTTTCAAATTCACTTAGCCTTGACACTGACTTGTTTTCTAAGTCCTATTTTAAAATTATTTTCATGATTCTTGTCTAAAACAAAGTCTTTGAGAAATTTCAAGATTAAGGTTTTTGTATGATAATATCTACCCATCATTTTCATTCTCCAAATTCTCCACTCTACTTCCTAATTAGTCCCCATCCCAAATTCATGTCTTTACTCTTTGGCAATCAAGAAAGTACAGTTAGTTATGCCTATGTGTGCTCAAGTGTAGGGACCATCCACCGTACTGTGGGAAATCTTCTTGAAGGAAAAGTGAAAGCCAGGAAACATAAAATGGGCCTTTGTGGCTGGATACATGTTAGGGTGTAAGTAGAGTTGGTTATAGATAAAAATAGTGAAATGCAAACTGGGGACTGAAAGGTGTAAGCAGGAGGGTCATAGGGTTTAAGGGGATCTGGAGGTGAAGGAAGGGCCATCCCAATGAAATGGGTATGAAAATCAATATTGCGATCCACTAATCTCATGACCCAGCTTTGCAAAGGAAGAGGGGAGCATGATAGAACACATTTAAAGTAGAAAGCTTTCTGGGAATACCGAGGGTTAAATAAACTAAGCATGTATGGAAGCATGGAGGGGGAAAGGAGTTGTTGGATGTGTGTTTGGACATGTCTTGAGCATCTCATTTTCACTTTTAGGGCAAATTGGTAAGGACCAGGGAGATGTAGCTTGTGTCTGTCTTAGCAGAAGTGATATTTTTATTACTCTAGAAAATGTTCCCATGCTTATTCTAAAATTAATTATTTCAAATATTTGCTCATTCTGGAATAAAAGTATATTTCTGTCAAATGTTTATATGCATTGAACTAATTTTCAACATGTCAAATGGATCTTCCCAATTAAATAATTCATCAGGACTTTCAGGTGCCGATGAGAGCCATTTTTTACTCGTACTTCACCTGGGGTTATCAGGCATTAAGTCTGCTGATTGTGTACCGAGGCACAGCTTTTCATGTCTATGTTTTGAAAAGCCTCTACCGTTTTACATCACGCTGTGCTTCTGAAGCAGTTCACTTTCTAAAGGTTAAGTTCTGATGCAATCCATCACAAATGAAAGAATCACACTGTATAATAAGACAGAATGTTAGGATATGTAATTTTTAAATACATATTTTTATTGAATAGGTATTTAATGAGCACTATTCTGTCGAATAAATTCTTTTCCTGTGTGGCTGCAGAAAATGTGGATGTTAATGACAATTTGAATATAAATACTTTCTCTATTTTCTTGGTAATTGATAATCAATGCCCTCAAATCTATCTTCGTGTCTTCCAGATACCATGCACTAATCTTTTCAAATTGTCCTTTTCCTGTCTACTGAGAGTAGTGGAGTATCTGTCTGATTGTATTTAATTAATTTTAAACCCTTTGTTCATTCTCTACATAATTATTTCCATCAACATTTCTTAATTTATATTCAGAAGATGAGAGAGGAATATAATTTTCATATGCTTGATTTCATGTGTTTGATTTAGAAAACAATGAAATTTATTCTTCACTGATTTTTCAAATATGCTATTCCAGCTGTGGTTATTTCAGAAGATGACTGTGTTTCTAAAGAATAACAGGACAGTTATTCTGTGTTCTAGTGCTCGTAAGGATTTATTTCTAGATAACTGAATAGCTATATAAAAGTAAATGAAAGTTCTGTCCCATATCTCACTGGCTTGGTCTGGGTAGGTAGATTTTTTTAAATTGCCTATAGAATACTTCTATATTTAGAAATGGAATATTGAGCATCTATGTTTATGTTAACATTTTATATACCAATTTTATGGATTAAGAAAAAGACTTTTAGTCTAGTAGGAAAGCCCACTAAATGTAAGTCAACTATTACACAGCATGAGACATGGCAATTCACTTACTATTCTGAATAGCAGATCATTGGTATACAGGTCCTAATATTTAAACCTTGTCAATATTCTACCCACATGGTTAAAAACACTGCATAAATAAGGACCTGGGAATTTGGGGTCTTCAAATGGGGGTTATTCAAATTTATGTAGATTACTCCAATGTAATTGTGAGAGTCCTGCAAGAACTGATTGGAGTGACTCCCATTAGTGAAATATGAGAAAACAGAAGCAAGAAGTTGGTTATTAATGTACATGAACATCCAGAACTGAGACATATGAATGGCTGGACCTTCAGAAGAATGAACTGGGTTGCCTGCCTCCTTGGCTATCTTACCATCATCTGCCACTGAGAGAGACTTGGGGAGGGGGGTACCTGCTCTTCAGAAATTCACAACAGTAAATCTATATGATTTTAGTCATTAAGTTTGTGGTTTGTCTTGCCAATCACAATATCTCTTGAGAAATTATTAAGTGGAAAATTAGAATACATATATCTCTAGATAGATGATTAATATATTAGCTTATAGAAAAAATATATAGGAATACAACAAATTTATTTATAAGAATATGTTAAATCATATTTAAAATGTGTATTTGTAAATGAGGAGGAGAGAGAGAAAGCAGTGGAGTGAATTGTAGTGAGTGACCTCTATGACGTTAAAAGAGAGAGAGAAAGTGAGAAAAAATGACTTGCGAAATGAAAAGATAGAAGGAGAGCTACTTTTCTTCAGTGAGAGCTAATGTTAAATTAGAATTTTGTCAGCCTATGACTGGAAATCTTCAAGCAATTGCACCAATTTGACATTTATAAAACTCTTAATTGCTTTTTTCACATACTAACTAAACATTTACCAAGTGAGTTTGCTTATGTAATTAACCCACATAGACTCATGGGAAGTGACACTGATAGAAATGGTGGGTTGGTTGGAGGAGGGATGGCCGTTTTGGAGGAAGTATGTTACTATAGATATGGGCTTCGAGGTCTCTTATATTCTCAGTCTATGCATAGTGTCTCAGACTACTTCCTGCTGCCTATATAGAAATCTCAGCTCCTTCTCCAGCACCATATCTGCCTGCATGCCACCATGTCCCACCATGAATGAACCTCTGAACTGTAAATCACCCAATTAATTTATACTTTATAAATATTTCTAAGGTCATGGAGTCTCTTCACAACAGCTGATTTCTTGACTAAGACAAAAGTTAGCACTGGAAGTGGGGGTATTGTGATAGGCCTGATCATGCTTTCGTTTGGAAGAATTTTGACTTTGAGAGCTTGAGTTAAGAAAACAGAGGAATACTTCAACTGCTGCTTATTGGACCATACTACTAGGAGCATGGAAGTCAGTAGTGTTGAAGATGTTTTGAATTGTAGGGACATGGATCAAGAGGTTTCAGAGGAAAATATCAATGTGTTGCTTAGAGATCATTCTTGTGTTATTTTGGTGAAGAATGTAACTGCTTTTTGCCCTTATCCAAAGAGTCTACCAAAAGTCAAAGTGAAGACTTTTGGATTAATTCTGTTGGCAGAAGAAATCTCAAAACAGACTCATATAGACACTGTCATCTGATTCTAATGAAGAGCTATAATGAAAAGGAACAAGCTGAGGAGAAAAGGAGCACCAGGGAGTGGAATTGAGCTAAGTCTTGTGTTCAAGGAAATGAGCAAAATAAGAAGTGGAATAAAAGGAGTGGAGAAATCTAAGTTTTCTTAGTTTTCTAAGTTTTCAACTTGTGAAAAAGAATTTTAAAAGCTTAGAACTGGGCATACCTTTAACCCCCACACTCAAAAGACAGATGTTGATGAGTCTTTGAGTTTGTGGTCAACTTGGTCTACAGAGCAAGTTCCAGAATAGGCAAGCTTAGATAGTAAAGGAAACAATGTAAAACAGAAGCTGGTAAGGATGTGACTGAATGGGGGGGGGGGGGGCATGTTCCAGTCACAGCAAGCAGTAGAAGTTGTCAGCTTTGGAAATATGATAATGACATCAGAGTCAAGGATAGAAGAAAGAAGTCTGGACTCTCTCTTTGTGACTAAGGAAAGTCACTGAGGCCAGGCTACACATGTTTCAGGGGTGTCCCTGAATAGAGGCCTATGGAAGCCATTTCATAAAACTGTGATGCCTAAGCCTTGAATACCGTGGAGATTCCAAGATGCTGAAGATCCCAGAGCTGTGAGACACTTACCAAGGAGAGCTGCTAGGTTTGAGTGTAACCAGTCTAAGAGAAAGAAGTTTGTTGAAGTCATTGAAGCTCAAAGGAGTTGGAGATCTGAGGAGCATTTTGCTATCAACGATGTATTTGCAGTTTGGAGTTTTCTCAGTTGGTTTTTTTTTTCATTTTTTTTATTTTATTGAGAATAAGAAAAAAAAGTTTCCGCCTCCTCCCAGCCTCCCATTTCCCTCCCCCTCCCCCCACTCTACTCCCCCTCCCCCCTCTCTTCTCAGTTGGTTTTTAGTCTTGCTTTGATACTGTATTTCTTCAGTATGCTCCCTTCCCCACAGTTTGAAACAGTAATGTATATCCTACACCATCATATGTTGGAAGTATGTGATCTGTTTCTTTTAATTTTGATTTTATAGAGGATTATAGTTAAGAAATTACATGAATCTCAGAAGAGAGTTTAAAATTTGAGCTTTAAAATATTGTGAGACTGTGATGGCCTATGGGGACTTTTGAAGTTGCACTAAATGTATTTTGCATTATGACATTGTTCCAATCCTGTGGGGGTCAAGGAGTGGAATGTAGTAGTTTGAATGTAACTGGGCTCCATAAACTCATAGGAAGTGTTACTGTTATGGGGTGTGACTTTGTTGGAATAGGTATAGTCTTGTTGGAAGAAGGATTTCACTGTAAAGGCAGGCACTGAGGTCTCATATATCCTCAAGCCATATCCAGTGTCTCAGACTACTACCTCTTGCCTATGGGCCGAGATGTAGGAATCTCAGCTCCTTTTCTAGCACTATATCTGCCTATATGCCACCATGTCCCACAATGATGATAATGAACTACATTTCTGAACTTTAAGCCACCCAATTAAATGTTTTCCTTTATAACAGTTGCTGTGATTGTGATGCCTTTTCACAGCAACTGAAATCCTTACTAAGAAACCTAGGTTATTCATAATCAGCCATAAAATATTTCAGCAAATTTAACAGAAAGAAGATCTCACAAATCTGTTCTCAAATTATAAATGAACTAAATTAGGAATCAGTAACAAGGAGATAAGTAAAAATACAATATTTTAAAATTGATAAGCAATCCATTATAAACCATATTGTAAAAGCAAATCTCAGATGAAATTCAAGAATATTTAAACTAAATTTAAGAAACTGAATCGAAATGTTTAAGAAGATGCTCTATAGATGGGAAATTGTAATGCTGATCACCTGTTAGAAAGTAGAAAGTTACCAAAGCAATGACTACAGAATGGACCAAATGAAAGTGGCAAAAAAGAATCAATTGTAGCCAAAGCAGACAGGAAAAAGAATAATATGAGTAGAAGCTAATGGAAGAGAAATATTTAAGTGACAGAAATCCTAACACCCAAAAGCTGATTTCCTGAAATTGAAGTCATTCCTTGTGAGGCTTAAATGGCAATTTTTCTTTCAGAACAAAAGATGACCAGTCTTGAAGCAGTATCGTTCATATTAAGTACTTCTTTGTTTAAAACCATCCACAATAACAACAAATATTTGGGAAAATCAATCCCAGCAAGATTGCAGTAACATTTACAGTTTCTCATTACTTACATCATATTTATCTTGTTAGATTTTAAACAGTTTTATAGTATGATAAAACGTTAACACATAGGCAAGCAAAGTGGAAGACATTTGGGGATTTTATTTATATGTAACTTTAAGTATTTCGAAATGATTTTTTTAAAAAAGCAGAGAACAAAAATGACAATGAACAGAACCTGGTTCCTTCTAAGGAAGTGAACCAACTTCAATAAATCTATATCGGTAGTCCACTACATGACAAGATGCGAGACTCATCAATACCAATATATAGAGTGTTTATCTTGAAACCAAGTCCTTCAAAGCTAATTTCTTTCTTTTTTTAGACGCAAGAAGATGAAAAGAACAAATTATCTTGCAGATGATAGTGTCAAACTTTTGGTTGCTTTGATCTGGGAGATTTTACTCAAAGTTGGATTTATTCTGACACTCACTTAAAGGGTTTCTGTTTGTGGTAGCTATACTTTCTCAGGCAGAGGGAAATGCAGGCTAGGGAAGGGCAAAGTCAAGCTGTTCACCTTGTGATAACTAGGGGGATGAGAAGGGGCTAACATACAATAGATGCTTCAAAGGCCCATTCTCAGTGACCAGTCTTTTTCAAACCGCACAACTTGGGATCACACCTCCAAAACAGCCTCGAGGGTCTATCTTCTCAAGGGCGTCAAAGAACCCTTGGTGCTCACCTCACTAGGGAGCTGGGGTCAGGGGGATCAGGCGTTAGTTACATTTAGAGCTTGAGAGAAGCATGAGATACTTGAGATCTGGTATGTGCTAGAGTTGTATGAGATATCTGTAAAGTAAGACAATTGCTGTATTGTTTCAGAAGTTAAAATAATAGTTATTACACAATGACATAAAGTTTGAAAAATAATGAATAAAGCATCTTATTTGGAATTCTTGTATACTGTAACATCATACAAAGTCTCCTTGGGCGAAACCTTTCTAATTTATAACTAACTATCCATTTTTTCAGAAAACTGTCTTAAGTCTGTTGATATTATTTCTTTGCTTCTTTTGTGTCAATTACATTGATGATCTCATAGTCTTTACAAATTAACTGGAAACATCATAAAAGTCAAAGGTTTTATTTGTATTTAACCCTTTCTATCCTTATTTTCTTTTTTCATTTTTCTCAATGAAAGCCTAACCAAGTCTTTTATATCATGCAATACTTTAAGGAGTTAATTACATCACATAACTTGAAGACAGTAGATTCTGTACCTAATAGTCATATATATCTCAATGCCTATGTCTGCTGTTCCCTGTGATTTTCTAGTTCCTTTGAGTGTCATAAGAAATGCCTTCATATTTTGTAGACTATAAAACCCTTAAAGGGTGCTAATTTATAATCTAATTTATTATATAGTTGGAATATAAAAAGATATAGTTTATTGAAGAAATAGAAATTCAGTCTCTGTGCTTATCTATACATGAAGGTGTGCATGCATAGGTTTCCTTGAATACACAGATACATTCATATATATTAAATTTTATATTCATTGAACCTGTAGCTCTGTAGTAGAGTTTGAAGTCAGGGATTGTGATGCCTCCAGAAGTACTTTTATTGTATAGGATTGTTTTGGCTATCCTGGGTTCCTAGATTTTTTTGCTTTTTCATATGAAGTTGAGTACTGTTCTTTCGAGGTCTGTGAAGAAATTAGCTGGGATTTTGATGGGCATTGCATTGAATCTATAGATTGCTTTTGGTAAGATTGCCATTTTTACTATGTTAATTCTACCTACCCAAGAGCATGGGATATCTTTCCACTTTCTGATGTCTCCTTCAATTTCTTTCTTCAAAGATTTAAAGTTCTTGTGATACAAGTCTTCCACTTGTTTCTTAGAGTTATCTTGAGATATTTTATACTATTTGTGACTATTGTGAAAGGTGATGTTTCTCTGATTTCTTTCTTGGCCCATTTATCATCTGTGTAAAGGAGGACTGCTGATTTTTTGAGTTAATCTTGTATTCTGCTACATTACTGAAAGTGTTTATAAGTTGTAGAAGTTCCTTGGTAGAATTTTTGGGGTCGCTTATGTAAACTATCATATCATCAGGAAATAGTGAGAGTTTGGAAGTCAAGAAACTTTTAAAGTATATATTTTGGTTTAGCTTAGCAGCCCCCAGAATCAAATATCTCTCTGTACTTAGTTCATTCACAGTCAAAAAAATTCAAAGAAAACACAATAATGTAGATCATCCAGACTCTCTTTTTTCCATCTTTATGTGGCTTATTGTTTCTTACCCCTTTAATCTATGACTCTCTGTTCTTTGTCTCTTTAAAGACTTTACTTATTTTTTTTATAATTGTCTATAATCTTTTTCCTCTCTCTCCCAAGCCTATGTAGAATTATCCAACACTGTGACCCATTTTGGGTCTTCGTCATCTCAATCTGTGTTTATTGCATGTATATCTATGGTTATTTTCTGACCAGAATGCTTTTTTATATTTTTTTTAAATGCTAAGCAGGCATGGCTAGGACTAACTCTTTGTATTTGTTTCCAATTTTTGATTAATATCTTTGATTATAATCTATTTTTATTCTTGTCTTTCATTTGAATATTTGTCTTTTATTGTTAGTGATAATATGATTACCTCAAAGCCCTCTGAAAAGAGAAAGAATATAGGATAATGAGAATGAATAACAACTCAGTATGACTAAGAATTAGAGGCATCATTGAATTTAAATACCTTAAAGCAGAAATCAAGAGTTCAGTTGCCTTTGTAGGTGTGTCATGTTCAGTATACCAACTACAGGAAAAGGAGAAGTCTTGCTATTAAAGAGAGATTAAGATATTTAGCTGCTAAGGAGTCGTGTTAATGAACCCATTAGCCACCACCCATTTCTATTGCTATAAGTGAGAAAGGCAATCTCAAGTTCAATCAAGAATGGAAAAGCAGCCTCTTTGTAAGATCAGCTTCTCCTGTTATATAAAGGTCAACTGTATCTGCCCTTTTGAAAACCACTTAAAGACCCTGGGAGGCCATCATGTCTCAAGGCTGGCCTTCCTGCTCTGCCTCTAAATAAATCATCTTATTAAGAAGCCAAGCAAGCAAGTTAGGATTTTTGATGTCAGTGAAGTAAAGATGATTAGAACTCTCCGAGAAAAGTGATTGGGATCATTTCTAATGTGCTATGAGAAACACATGGAGGTTATGCTGTCTTTAAATTTTCAAAGACCACATTTTAAAAATACATTTTATTTTTCTTTTTGTCACTGTGCTATGAGATCACACATGCTCAGGGTAGGACTGCTTGAATGGTTTCACACAGATGATGGATTTCTGGTGTGATTATAGATGAAAAGGCAGAGGTAGATATAGAAATAGCATACATATAAAGTAAGTGGAATCAGGCATAATTAGAATGTAGTTGTTCAACATGGTTGTTGTAAACAATTTTTGATTTTCAGGTGAAAAAGTTAAAAGATAAAAATGTCCAGGTTTCTTATGACCCATATATTAATTTTATAGTCTAACGGTCAAGAATAATGTGCAATTTTACCAGAGAAATTTTTTGACACATGTGTAACAGGCTTGAGTTTGCTACAAACTATGTTGAATGGGGAAAAATGACACATTTTATAGTTTTCTTCTATGGAAACTGTCTCCAGATTTATTAAAAGTTAAAGTTGCCCAGAAATTGTAAAACCTCCTTAAAATATCATTATTTTCAGAAACAAAAAATACAATCTTAAATTTTTATATTTTTGGAAATTGGATTTGATGGCAGCCTATGAATAATTGGATATGCAAACTTTCTAGATATGCTAAGGAAAATGTATGATATAACAAATATTTCATAATTGTTATCCCTTACAATTGCTACTCTGTGAAATAACTCTGCTCACATTTCTCAAAAACAAAACCAAACAAAAACCAAAATAACAATAAAGGTTATTCAGACCAAGGAATACAACGTTAATGAAAACATCATAGAACATACAGAATCTATGTATTTAATTACAAAATTAACATTCATTTCAAATTTCATTTTTAAAATTTAATATACTTCTTTTACATTCCAACCACAGTTTCCCCTCCTTTCTCTCCTCCCACTTTTTCCCCCTTAATCACTGTCTTCCCCACATCCACCACTCCTCTGTTTCTATTCAGAAAGGGTCAGGCCTCCCATCTGTTGGACATTATATCATTCTGTGTTTTGTGCCTGTTTGTGTGTGACAAGGAATGACTTTTATTTTTATGCATTTATACAAATTTCTTAAATAATCGATTTTTGTTGTAAGAGTTGGAGTTAACATGAAACCTATAAAAACAGGAGTTTCTCAACATGTGTATAGTTTTATTTTCTAAGTTGTACTGTTCTGCTGATATTGGAGCAGAAGTGCAGAGGGTCTCTGTGTCTGAAACAGCTATCATTTTCTGCTATGCACATCCAAGCAAGCATGGCAGAGCTACCAGCACCGATCAGAAGGTACCTGGATTTTCACAGCAATTTAATATCCTGCTTTTAAAACGGTGTTGTCTCTTTGATTCTGCATGACAGGCACCACTTCACTCAGGGTTCCACAGAGACTGTAGGCCTCTTCAACAGCCGTCAACTTCACATCTCACTGTAGTGATTTTTAGCTACTATTAACCATGTCTAGTTTCAAGTGGTTGACCTGTAGGTGAGAGGCTTATTACTAATCCTAGATCACTTTCATCCTTTACTTATTATGTGTCTTTTAGTAGATGTGATTCGTGTGTACATCTCTAAGAAATGTCAATAGAACTTCTATGAGTGCATCAAGGGTGATGAAGGGCTCAGACTTTATTGGAAAGGAAAACCATAACAGTGAAACTGGATTAATTTTAGGATTTTGAGATATGACATCTTTTAAATAAGGATCTTGTATTAGCAACTACTGATTTGACCAGAGCACAAATCTCACACGAAGCAACACAATTATAGGTGTATAAGGGACATGATGTCACCTTTGCTTATTCTTTAACATGTGTAACTGAAATGTCCTATTTGAATTCAGTTTTCCATAAAAGTCTTTCTGCTTTAAATTTTCTTTTTCTGAACACGAGTTTTTAGGATTGCTTCTACAAAATAACACCTTGTTTACTAAAGATAAATAATGAAATATGATGTATTAACTTTGTGGACATAATTTTTTCTTTATTCTACTTTCATACACATCTCAACTATATTTCCCCTCCCTCCCTCCCTCCCTTTGTCCCAGCCCCACCCCCATATTCCCCTCTCCTGCAGATCCACAGCGCCTCAATTAAACTTTAGAAAAGATTAGGCATACCAGTAATATTAAGAGAACACAGCATAACAAGATGTAATAAAACTAGACATTAGCCTTCATATGAGGGCTAGATGAGACAACCCAGTAGGAGGAGAAGATCCCATGAGCAGGCAAAAGAGTTAGAGACACCCCACTCCCACAGTTAGAAGTCCCATAAAAACGACAAGCTAAGGTATCCAATCCATTGTCCAAAAGGCTTCGTTTTGTAGCTCTGTCTTGTAAATAAACATTCAAAATAAAAAGAAAAAAAAGCAAAAAAATGACAAGCTAAATAACCACAACATGTATTCAAAGGGCCTTATGTGGACCCATGTAGGCTCCATGAATGCTGCTTCAGGCTCTGTGAGCCCTATAGACCCTGTTTAATTGTTTCTATGGAGTTTATCTGTTCTCCTGGTGTTCTTGAACCCTCTGACTCCTACAATCCTTCCTCCCCAGTTCTGCAAGTTTCCAATGAGTTCTACCTAATGTTTGGGTGAGGGGGAGGGGATTCTGTATCTGTTCGCATTGACTTTTTGTCAATCATATTTGAAAGTTCTTTCCTATTTCTCTGAGCCATCCAGCTTCCAGATCCTAGACATCCAAGGAGAATTGGGCATGGACTTCCTTTCATTGCTTTGGGCCTCACATTTCACCAGTCATCAGTTTTCTGGTGTCACAAACTCTGAGGAACCATTGCTTCAGCACATCTTGTAGACAGGACAGGATATCTAGTGAAGGTTCCATTCGTGTCCTTATTTCCATTACTAGGAGCCTAGCCTACAGTTACATGAGTTGGACTGTTCAGGCTTCATATCCTCCATTACCAGGAGTTCTCTCTAGGGTTACCCTCATAGGTTATGGTAAGTTTCCATTACACTAGGCTAGTGTGAAGAAAATGCATGCTACTAGATTGGTTTGGTGAAAGAAGAGGAAAGTGACAGTTAACAGTGGAAATTACTGTTACTAAGTAAAGAGAAAGAGCATATTTATATTCAAGATTGCACCAGAGAACAATATGAGTGTTTTTTAATCTTTACAAAGATGCCTCATGTGGGTTAAGACAGAAGGAAGCTTCATCTAAAATAGAATACGGTAAGGTAAAAGGCACTAGTATACCAGTTAATATTGGACATAATACATTTAAAATTTGTCCACCCATAACAACTGTTTTACACTGATATTTTAAATGATTATGTGTGTGTGTGTGATATGCATATGCATTTGTGTGTGTGTGTGTGTGTGTGTGTGTGTGCATCTCAGTTTTGGACAGCAGTATGGAGTGACAACTCCCAATTAGCCACAAGGTCATATGTCATGAGAGAAGAGACCTGAGCCTAAGAGTTCTCCTAATTCAAGTGGAACTATTATAAAACAACAATATATAAATGCAATATATTCAATATGTTTAGCATTACCTCTTTGTGTATAATATCCTAACTGATCATTGTATTGGATAACAAATTAGGGAGTTCATCTTTGGGGAGGATTATTTCTCATGCCGTCAGCATTCCTTGATGTTCTGTAATTCTTTATCTAAGGTTGGAGTACCATGAGATTTCGCCCTTCCATTATAGCATGTCTCTTGTCATTGTACTTATTCACGTCTTGTTTTGGCAGCCACATTTCTGAGGTACCATTGATTAAGATTCCCTGTCATTTCTAGGATACACAGTTTCACATTAGATTTTCCCTTGGCTCTTGTAACTTTTCTGGTGCCCTTTTCTAAGTTATTTCTCATTGTAGTTGTGTTGTGAATGCATCCACTCATGTTGTGCATCTGCTTAACATACATTAATTCACTTTTACACAGACATGTAGGCAGACTGTTACTTATTTCATCAGTGTTGAAGAATACACACTAGAGGGACTAGGACACTGCTGTGGGATAGTGCTCTTTTACCCTCTAAAATTTGTAACTTGTATTGCTTTTAATAAAATGCTGGTTGGCCAGTAGCCAGGCAGGAAATACAGGCACAATGACCAGACTAGGAGAATTCTGGGAAGAGGAAAGGCTCAGTCTGCAGTTGTCACCTAGAGACAGAGGAGGCAGAATAAAAATGCTGCATTAAAAAAAGATACCAACCCACATGACTAAACGTAGAAAGAATTATGGGTTAATTTAAGCTGTAAGAGCTAGTTAATAAAAAGTGTGAGCTAATAGGCCAACCAGTTTATAATTAAAATAAGTCTCTGTGTGTTTCGTTGGGACTGAATGGGCTGCAGACCGGGCAGCACAGAAATTTCCATTTAATAGCAACAGTGTCATATTTGGAGAGTTATATTGCTGTTAGATCATGGATCACTTTCTGTTTAAAATCCCATAGCTGTTCCAGAGCCTACAATAGGTCTGTTCTACTGAGACTCTGCTATTAAGGTACTATGATAGTGCCATTCTGCTACCTCTTCTGACCTTTACATTATGACGGGGTTACCTCATGATGTCTCATCAATTCCCCCAGATAGACATCCAAACACTCACATCCCGGGTTCTATTCCTAGATAATAGCATAATCCCTCTTATGAATTTCCATTATCAAAGCCTTTTCAGTTCTTCTCAATTGCTATGCCCTGCCATTACCCACCTGAAACCTGCTGTGCCTGATGCCCTTGACTGATTTCTTCCACTGCCCTCCAGTTGCTTCTCTAAGCTTGACCTCATCACATTTCCTCTGGAAGACTGAAACTATTCTTGTATTAATTCTTCTGATTCATGCGGAATTGTTTCTATGTCCTCTATCTATACCATCTATGAAACATTCATTGTGAGAACTACACTATGATTTGAAATTGAAGTTCAGTGTTCTTTTGACCTAGGAATGTCTCCCACTGTCTTCCACACATACTGAGATGCATTGCTCAATTGCACTAGTTACTGATGTGAAAGGAGTATATATGCTGAGAAATTACAATTCAGAGTTTGAATTTTTGTTTTTCCTTAGGCTAGCAATATGCAATAACTACCCACTCTTAATGCTGGACAGCAGTATGGAGCGTCCACTGCCAGTTAGCCACAAGGTCACAAGTCATAGCTGAGCCCATGCAGTGTGTTGTGTCTCTATAGTTTACAGGTGAGATATTCAATCCTTTATTGTAAAATAGACCTTGAATCCAATGATTTTGATCAACTGCCTGCTAACTTGTATTCTGAGTAGGTTTAAGGCAGGCTATACAAAGCTATTGTCTGATTACATAAGTTAAATGCCTTTGTACCTCAGGGAATTGTCCACCAATGATGGAACTATATGGGTAAACTTTCCTAAGTAAAAGAATATGTCCATTTACACATAATGGAATGCTATGGTCCTTTGTACTACTCCCCTGATGGAGGAAGGTAATTGGTTAATTATAATAAACCAACTGCTTGGCCTCATAGCTTAGAACATAGGTGGGTGGAAGAAACAGAATAGGATGCTGGGCGGAAGAGGAAGTGAGGTCAGACTCTGCTCTGCTTCCGGAGAGACTGGACAACTCTGCTCTCTGGAGCAGAGACGCCATGCTCAGCTCTCCCAGGCAACTCCAACCCAGAATGGACATAGTCTAGAATCTTCCCGGTAAGCGCATCTTGGGGTGCTTACACACATCATTAGAAATGGGCTAGTCCAGGTGTGAGAATTAGCCTGTAAGGGCTAGAGTTCATGGGCCAAGCAGTTCTTAAATGAACACAGTTTGTGTGTTGTTATTTCGGGCATGAGCTAGCCAAGCGGCCAGGGTGTTGGGGACGCAGCCCCGCCGCTCTTATTTCAACACTCCCCAAATGCTTGCCATGCCTCAGGCTCTTCACTGGCTTCTGGTCTAACATCAGTGACCTTCTCCAACCTCTGTATGCCAAAGGTGGATGTTCTTCTTGCACAGTTATACACTTTTATTGTTTCTCTTTGGTGTCTTAAAGGAATTAAATTGTTAGATGAAGATATGATGATATTTAAATAATTTTATGAAATTGTCTGCACCCTTTAGCTAAAAATTACATTCTTGAGCTCTACCAAGCATCCAGAGTCTGAGAACTTTTGGGTTCTCAAGTCATATAACCTATGCATGCTGTATCCTCTCCCATACAAGGTCTGTTCTTAAGTCACACCATGATAGTAACAAACTCACAGATGACACCATTTTATCCCGCTGTTGTTCAGTGTCCCTTCCTACCTTTGAGTCTAGATATGGTTCACTGATTTAACTGTGGCTTGTGACAGGATGGACAGTAAAAACAGATGGTCCGTGTTTCCAGTACAGTGTTCAGTTTACTGCATGGTATATCACAGGTCACCTAACAAGGTTCTTACTTGAGGAGCAGTTAATGGGTCATATTTTATTTTTCTTCTCCCTCTGATCTGTGTCTTTATTAGTAAAACCACACTCAAAATCAAAAAAAAAAAGGGAAATGGTAGCCAAACCATATTTTCTTTTCAACCAAAAAGGCCGAGTGCCTTTTTCATCATAGTAAGTCATTCATAGAACTCAAAGTTACAGTGTTTCCCATGGATTTGTGGACTAGGTGCCTCATAAAATAATGTTCCTTTGTTTTTACTTTTGGGTATGTTAAATAGGCTGGGTCCCATTTTGAAAAAATAGAAGTAAAATGTTGATGTATTTTCACATAGATATGGCTTATATTTTACTGAATAGTTCCCTGGATTTCTAGGCATAATGGTGAATGGTTAACAGACCATAGCTACTGAAAATGCTCACACTTCTTTCTTTTCTTCATTTGAGATGGGACCTGAAACTACTACTTTTAAAATCATCATACCCCATTGTTCCCTCTTTCTGAAAGAAAAAAAATAGAAATGGGAGGAGGAAATTGAAGAAATTGTCAGACATTCCAATAAAATGACCTGAAGTCTGTTTGGCACATTCAGAGCAACATGGATGAAAGAAAAGAACATTGTCCTTTGTGTGTTTCATTAGGTGTTGCTTCTTAACCATTTTCAATGAGATTTGATTTTTCTTGCTATTCAATTCATTGCATATAATTACTTAATTATATATATATATATATATATATATATATATATATATGATATAATTATAATGCCACAAACACACACATATTATATATATAATTTTTCCAGACAGGATTTCTCTATGTAACCACCATGGCTTTCATTGTAACTAACTCAGTAGATCACGCTGGGTTTCCCACAACATTACCACTGGCCATACCTAAAAGTAATAAATTAGTCTTCTTTCTTGCACAGATATATTTTTGTGTACATTTCTTAGATTATTTAAATCCACTGTGGAGAAAGTAAAATGCATTTTTTAAATATTTTTTCTCCATTTTAGGTCATAATTTTAACTTTCCCCTGCTTACATATTTATTTTTCTATTGACATGATATCCATTAACTAGACTTTTGCCATACTTTGGTTTCTTACACAAGTATTAGCCAATAGCAATGATTTAAAAGTATCATGATAGGCTTGACTTTATATGTTACTTGACCTATTTTTTGTAGCTCTTAATAATCTTTCCTTATTCTGTACATTCCATCTTACACCTGTAAGAATGGCCAAGATCAAAAACACTGATGACAACTTATGCTGGAGAGAATGTGGAGTAAAGGAAACAATCCTGCATCGCTGATGGGAATAAAAACTGTTACAGCCCCTTAAGATATCAGTATGGTGATTTCTCAGAAAATTAGAAAACAGCCTTCCTCAAGACACAGCAATACCACTTTTAGGTATATATCCAAGGCTCAATCGTGCCACAATGACATGTGCTCAACTATGTTCATAGCAGCATTATTTGTAGTATCCAGAATTTAGAAATAATGTGAGTGAGGAATGCATAAGAAAAATATGGTACATTTACACAATGGATTACTACACAGCAGGAAAAATAATGACATCTTAAAATTTGCAGGCAAATGAATGGATCTAGAAAACATCATATGGAGTGAGGTAACCCAGATACAGAAAGACAATTATCACGTGTACTCACTCATAAGTGTCTTTTAGACATAGAGCAAAGAAAACCAGCCTACAATTCACAATCCCAGAGAACTAGGCAGCAATGAGGATCCTAAGAGAGACATATATGGATCTAATCTACATGAGTAGTAGAAAAAGACAAGATCTCCTGAGTAAACTGAGAGCATAGAGACCACAGGAGAGGGTAGAAGGGGAGGGGAAAGAAAAGAAGGGGAGTAGGACCTTCTGCATGCCACTTAGTTCGCAGCTTTGCCTCTTTTGTAATGTATTTATTTCAGACTTTTCAGTCATTTAGCACTTGTATAATCAGATTGGAAATGGGGACAATGCTGTAAATTGTGTTGAAAATGCCATGAGAATAAAAATCAACAATGTGAAAGTCCAGGAAAATATATTTAAAAAAAAGAAGGGGAGTAGAGAAAAATGTATATCTCAATAAAAGCAATAAAAAGTAACATGAATGACCCTAGTGCTTTCTTGAGAAATGGGCATTTCTATCATTATAACCTAGTACATATCTATAACATTTATTGTCGGTGCCCATGTGGGTCCAACACAGATTCTCTAACTAGACTGGAACGGAGTCGCGAGGAATAATCAGACACAGCTTACACCGTCGTCATGGAAAAGGCCAGAATCATCCTTTATTGTCCAAACATCTTATATACCCACACCAAATGAGCGGGAACACACAAAGGCTGTTGCCTAGGCAACCAGGTGCCTGGGCTCTGGTCACGTCTGCATCTAGCAGTAAGGTCGGCCCTGAATTAGCATCTCTATAAGACAACCTCCAAATTGCATAAGGAGAGAAACCCCAAACATCCTGACCAGTTTCAGTCAACACCTCTTCTCTGGTAATCCACACTTTAACAAAAGAAGCTAGGAGCAAGACATCCTGGCTTTTGTTAAGGGCACAGATAGCTTGTCTGAGCTATGTAATCAGCTCAAACCGGGGCAATGGCTTTTGTATAATCTTGAAATATGCGCCCACAATTTATCAACTTTAAAGATTATTTGTTAAAATAAAAGTATCAATTATATCAGCATTGTTAACATACTCTGCAATTTCATCTTTTAGGGAATTATCCTGAAAACAATGAAAGGAAAAAGTAGGTTAGCAGAAATATATATATATATATATATATATATATATATATATATATATATAAACTTGTCACCACCAGCATTTGTAATTGGATTTGCATCTCTTTCTCTCAATTTCATGCTGAATTTTAAGCATTATATATGTTTGCCTACCATCCAGGTTTTCACTTTAAAGGAGTTGTCATCGCAGTACTGTGGCAGGACACATAAGAATGAAAGATCATCTTTTTTACAGGGGTGTTGGGACTGTAGCCAAGAACAGTATGCTAGAGAAGTGCACCACCACTGAGCCTCACAGCCCTAAACCAAGAACTAACCCTTTGATTTAGCAAAGTGAAAAACAAACTTGAAAGTTGAAACCAGGAGTAAAGAATAATGTGAGGTGTGAATCTATGCAATCTAAGTAATAAAATATGCAACATGAGTGTATGTGATCCAATTAATAGCTGTGCACAATTTAAACTTTAACATAAAGGCTTAACGTACTCATTTCAGCTCAGTTACATGAAATAGCAACTGTATGCCAATATCCAGAAAAAAATATCACAGCATTTTTCATCTGTACACATAGGGATGTAGGGTGTAGATCAAGAAGCCAGGCATGGTGATTCCTGTTTGTTATTTAAGCAAGAAGTTAGAGGAGTTGAAGTTCAGTGCTAGCCTAGGTTACAATTGAGAGCCCATGCAACACAACTACCAAGAAAAACAAACCCGCGAACCAAACTATGTATAGCTACTTCTAATTTGGGAAAGAGGAGTTTATAACACTGAAACCTAATGAAACTCGGGTGCTCAGAGAGCTCATCAGCTTTAAAGGCTCAGGAGACTCCTCCATAGGTTATAAAAGAAGGATGTATTAGCAGCTTTTGTGAGACATCACCTGCGCTTTACATTGATTTGCCCTTAGTGCCCAATTTGGGAATCTGGGTTGAGTAGAAGTCAGTTCACCTCTTCCCAGGAAAAGTCAAACTCAAGCAAACAAAACAAAGAACACTCATTTACTTTACTTTCTCCGGAACCAAGATTGGGTTATGACTTAAGTGGTTTGAATGAGAATTCACTGAATATCCTATAAGGAGAGAAAGAATTACAAAACAAGAGGAAATGAGGGACATTTGAGGAAAGTAGGAGATAAAATCTCAAGAAAAGAGACACACACTTAATGATTTTTCTGAATTATTTGTGGGCTTATCTGACAAAGAAAACTGCACTTAGTGCAGATGATAAAAACAATGAATCCAGAAGTAAAAGCCACGTGAACATGGGCTTGCACGGGTCTTCCTGAAAACAGAAAAATAATTTAACATCTCACCATTCACTGTGTAGTCCTCCCTCCTCTTAGATGGATGTTTGGAGAACACTCTGGATATTGTACTGTATTGTTTGCAATGAAAAGAGAATCGTTAATTGACTTCTGATATAACTTGACATCTGAATACCTCTGGAATATAATTGACTTTCTTTTATTATTCTGTTTCTTTTTAATGTATGGTACAATTAGCCTTTAATAGGCCAGAAAAAGTGCAATAAGCTTGGCCTCTTGCATGCATTTCACTTGTCCCCATTGTGTCTTTACCTCAGTGCTCTTTTCTCAGTCAGACCTGGTCTGACCATTTTCTTCAAAATTCACCCCAGCATGTGGTTCCCTCAGTGCCCCCCACTCACATAACTTGCTGTTTATTTTTACAGATGTACAGCATTTAACACTTTCCATTCTAACAGTTATCTATGTTCACATCTCTTGACTGACATGTAAACAGGCCATTTTTACAGTTGGCTTGCCGATGTGTTATCAGCATTCAAACTGGTTTCATCATCTACAAAATTTCCAGGAAATATCTGTCAAATGATTTTCTCAGTTTCCCAAATATTGTTTATAACTGTTCTTTTACATTTAAAGGGGGATATGATATAGATATGAATAATTTGCATTGGTATGGATTTTATGGTCAATTTTGTTATATGTATATGTATTTTTGATCTTGATTAAGGTATTGTGTTGTGTAGTTCATTTTAAAATGTAATGTATAATTAAGAAATATAGGTTGTTAATGGATAATCATTGCTAATAGTTAAGCTTGTAGTCATGTTAATTAGATTTTCTAGATATATAGAGATATATTTCAATTAGAT
>NW_026067909.1:34037239-34113873 GCF_014885135.2 Alexandromys fortis | reverse complement strand
GAATGAATAGATAGTTATAGTTTTCCTTAGTTATGATAAGAGATATATAAATATTGTAACTGTAATTCTTACTTGATAACTGTTTTGTTACATGTAATTTTACTATGTTAAAATGAAAGCCTTCTTTTTTGTTTAAGCAGAAAAAGGGGAAATGATGGGGGAGTGATTTCTTAATAATAAAGAAACTGCCTCGGCCCTCATAGGACAGAAAATTAGGTAGGCGGAGTAGACAGAAGGGAATTCTGGGAGAAAGAAGCTTAGTGGAAGAGTCGCCATGATGCTCCCACTCCAGACAGACGCAGGTTAAGATCCTCTCTGGTAAGCCAGCTCATGGGCTACACAGAATATTAGAAATGGGTTAAAACAATATGTAAGAGCTAGCAAATAAGAAACTGGACCTAGCCGGGCCAGACAGTGTTTAAAAGAATACAGTTTCCGTGTAATTATTTCTGGGTATAAGCTAGCCATGCGGGCGGCCAGGTGCCGGGGACGCAGCCCTGCCGCTCCTATTTCAACACCTTAAAGTTTAATATTTACTCTAAAGTGACTTAGGGTACTTTCTCATTTGAACTTTAAGAAACTTTTAATTTTTTCTATGGAAAACACGATAGATCTTAAATTTCAAAGATATTTCAAAGCTTTCAGTGAATACACGAATCTTACCCATCCGATTTTCAATGGGTAACAAACAGCAAAAGTATTGATTTCTTTTCTACCGATATGACTAGTTAAAGACACTCTAGAATTTTACATAATTTCATGTTCACATCACATAGTATATCGTGTTTTTTTTATTTTTCATACTCATGTCTTTGACTCTCATTTGTGTTGTTGAATGTGGTACATTCTGTTGTATAATTTATTCTGTTCCTAATTTTCGTTTTTTTATACACAAACTATAGCTTGTAAATCAGAATCACTGCTTTTTGATTTTTCAAAGGGTTTCATTTACCCTTCTAGTCCTGCCTCTGTAGATATGTGCCATTTAGCATTTTTGATACAAGATATATGCTGATTGGCTGTGAACATTGAATTTGAGGTGAGTACACCCAAGAGCTTGGAGAAGCTGTTTCTGTGATTATCAATTTTGCCTCTTGTCTACATGTGCTCCATCTCTCAAAGGGACGATGGATGAAACTGTGTATGGATTCATCTAATCCACCCTGACAATTTAGGGCCTTTGATTGTCTTAAAAGCTCCAGAGAGACTGCTCTTGGAGCACCACCCACCTTTCCCATTTCAGATGCTTCCTGGTATTATCCATTTTGCTTAAAATTGTTATTAATGACACTTATATTTTTCAGAAGCACTGGCAATTTTACCCAAAAGGAAGTAAATATTTAACAATCTAATTTAAAGTGGTTATGAAGATTAGCTTTCCATGTGACTGTGGTAATTTGTAATAACTGATTTCATGCAGAAATGATTTATATCAGAAATTTGAACATATTGCATGATTCTACAGATCTCTGAACTTCCACTGGACAGCCAGGGCGTGACATTAAGGGTAATATGGCTTTTAAGTGGTGAATTACTTGATAATGTCAATGTATGAAGTTTTATTATAATGTTTACTTATTTCATCAAACTTTTAATATTTGGCTAATTTAAGCTGATCTTAATTTTTATTACATATTTATTTCCTTATTATGTGTGGTTGTGTGTGTTTATGTTTTTTGGTGTATGTTCCCACAACAGCATACACGTAGAAACATAGAAAAGCATTCAGAAGTCAACTGATTCTCTCTTTCTATCACATGGGTTATGACAGAACTATGGTTGTAACACTAGTCAACAGATGCTTTCACCTGATGAGGTACCTTGACAGCCCAACAAATCTGGCTTAACAGCTAAGCTAAGCTACTCTGCCATGAATGCTAAATGCAATGCTTTAAACAACTACAGCATTTAAATAAAGTAAGCTGTCATCAGTTTTAAATGGAACATAATTGTGGGAAGTGGCTTTTGCTACTTCAATAGCAAGAAATAATTTCTCTTCAAATGAGAACAAATGATACATACAGATAAAACATGGTAAAAGAGTCTGTTTCGTCCAAGCTATCTTTCAAGTAATAGCTTGTATGTGTTAGCATTTCTCCTTCATAGTTAATTACATAAACATAAAACACTCAGTGGGATCATTTTTAAGCAGCAGATTTATAAACTTTACAAGTTACTAGAAAAGAATTTCATCATATGAAGCATTTCTATTTTCAAATAGACAAAGCTGAAGAAGAAGACAGTACACAGATAGCATTTCAGTTGTGACTGGGACAGAGAAAAAGTTGGAGCATGTAGGCTTTATTGCTCCCTAGAGACCTGAATACTTCCTTAAGAGCAGCTGGGAGCCAAGTCATGCAAATCTGCTAAGTTTTCTAGAAGCAGTCTTTACAAACAAGGCCCAGGTGGAAGAGAAAAAGGTTGCAACCATAGAAGTTGTGGATGTGACATAGATGTCAATCAACAACAGAAGAATGGATTAAGAAAATGTGTATATATATATATGTGTGTGTGTGTGTGTGTGTGTGTGTGTGTGTGTGTGAGTGAGAGAGAGAGAGAGAGAGAGAGAGAGAGAGAGAGAGAGAGAGAGAAAGAGATAGAGAATTTTATACAACCACATAAAAAGGGTGAGAATATTTCCAGGATCTGAGGCAACTAGAGACTTCATAATAACTGATTTAAGTCAGACTTAAGAAGATAATTAATTTTTTATTTTCTCTTATTTGGGGACCCCAAAATTTATATAGATTCACAGGAGCACGTGTGTGTGCGCGCGTGTGTGTATGCGCGTGTGCATGTGACATGAACATTGGAATGAATCTATCTAAGAAACAAGAGGAAGAATAAGGATGAGAAGGAAAGAAGAGTGAGATGCTGCAAATGCAGGGAGGAAAACAACCAAAAAACATGTTTGAATTTTTTTTCTGAAACCTAGTGATATATATATAGTGGATGGCCACAAAGGGTCATATATTTGAATATTTATTTCAAGTTCTACAATCCAGATTATAGACATGTTTGGGAAGGATTAGGAGGTATGATCTTGTTTGAGGAAATACATCACTGGAAGTGAAATTTGAGATTTTAAAAGTTCAGCTTCTCTCTCTGCCAGCAGCCTGTGGATGAGGACATAAGTTTCTCAATTACTATGCCAGCTTCATGTCTTTCTCCATCTTACCAAAATGATAAGCATCCAATTATATATTTTTAATAAGTGTTGCCTTGGTTATGTTGTCTTTTTACAAATAATAGTAACCCTATCTAAGACAATTACTAAAATATAAACAACTAGAGGAAGATAAAGGAAACAGGGAATATAGAAAAGCTGACTCTCTGGAACCACACAGTGAAAGAATTTTGAGGATGTGTCTCTAGGGGCAATAACAGTGAAGGATAAGGAAGTAGAAGGAAGGTCCTGAGTACTGAACAAGTCAGAGATCCACCCTTAAAATCTGTCACCTTTGGAACTGCACAATGAACTTATTCTTGAATCTCTCTCAAACAGTAGCTGGACTGTTGTGCATGAATATGCAGAATGGCACATTTATTTGGAAGGTAAAAAACCAACACATTTCCAACTTTCATTCTGTTTGGAGATGCATTTGTCAGCATTTGTTTTGGTCTTGGCTGTCCTTTACTGGGACATTAATTCATGACAATTAACTTTAAGACAAAGCTCGATGCTTAGTGAACTTGGGATACACTTTTTTAGCTGGAAAGTCCTTTGAAGACTCCGGTACTCGGGGGAATGTGCTGCACATATGTAAGAAGGTCATGTGTTTATTTTCTGTCTTTTTAGTGACTAGGAAAATGGAAAAAAATGGAACATAGACTTTAAAGAGCCCCATCTTTCATGTTAGCATTCCCTTTAGACTGTTCTAATCTTGACATTATGTGTCAATAAAGCATTTTTTACTAATAATGAAAACGAATTTAAGAGAAAGGATAATCATTGGCAGGAGCATTAAAACATCCCACATGCTAGTCTCCTAGTTTTCTTTCCAGTTCCTGTGACAAAATAACCTTACTAAAGCAAGTTTAAGAGAGAAAAGTCTTATTCTGATCTTATTCAACTGTGTGTATAGTTTGTCATTATAGTGATATCCAGTAAATATGAACTTGTCAAACCTACAGAGAGAATGGATGTGTCGATTGCGTTTGGGTGGGTTACTCAGTCTAGGGGTTTGTAACCCACCC
Organism: Alexandromys fortis; assembly: GCF_014885135.2. NCBI lineage: Eukaryota > Metazoa > Chordata > Mammalia > Rodentia > Cricetidae > Alexandromys > Alexandromys fortis. The sequence continues at coordinate 34,109,676 of NW_026067909.1, read as the reverse complement.
TGCAATCAGTTATTCCAGGGTCTCGGAGGGGCGCTACCTGGAAGGGAATGAGCTAAGAGAGAAGAAGGAGGCCAAGCAGATTTGTCAAAGCCTCCGGTTTATTAGGATCATGGTTGCTGCTTATATAGGCCCGGGATGAGGACTTTGAGGGGCAGGGAAACTGGATTCTTGCCGCGTGTTCCAGGTCACTTAGGCCAGGAGGTAGGCCAGGAAGTCACAAGTTGCCACACCTGGTTCCCTGGATAGCTGGAATGTTAGGCGGGTTCCGCTAACAGATTAGCAGTTAATTGGGTGTGAGGCAGGTTCTCAATAGAACATAATTATGGGTGTGAGGTTCCCTGCAGACTCCCCAGGGTGATGGTTTCTGTAATGATTTTTAGGGGGGAAATGGCTCCTGACATGGATGTTTGCATGCTGCATTAAGCTCTCTTTCTCCTCATTTGTACCATTTAGGACTACAACCTAGGGAGCAGTGCTGCCCAATTTTGGATGAATCTTTCCATATTTGTCCATTAAAAAGTCCAAACTATATGGCTACAAGCCAACCTCATCTACAAAATCAGCACTGAGAGTCACTTCTCTTCCTATTTGGTCTAAGATTCTGTCAAATCAATGCTTAAAAATTACCATCACAACTCCAAATTTTGTCAGCTTTACACACAGACACATCATTTCCAAACCTTCTAACCCTTAAGTCTCCTGTTTGTTTTTGCTTAATGTAAAACATTTCAATGTTAAAAGTTGTCATAGTCCCTAAAATTTTCACTTTTTCAGGAGTCAAAAATGTTCTTTGACTTTTTATAAAATAAAAAAATAGGTTTTTACATCTATAAATAGTGGTCCAGAGTCAATATTCTTCTGAGAAGAAGAATCTGGGCAGAGCATAACAAGTGTCTTAGCTACTGTAATAGTGTTGTGAAGAGACAATGTGACCAAGGCAACTTATAGAAGAATACCTTTATCTGGGGTCTTGATTATAATTTTAGAGGGTTAGTCCATTTCCATCATGATCTGGAGCATGGTGGCAGGCAGGCATGGTGATGAGCAATACATTTTATCTTATATCCTGACACATGGGCATCAGACAGAGACATAGAGCATGACTGGGCAAAGTGTGAGGTTTTGAAACTTCATAGCCCACCCCCCGTGATACCTCTCCTCCATTATGACACAGGGCTCTTCTAACAAGACCACATCTTTCAATCCTTCTTGCACAGTATACTTACTGGGGACTAAGTATTTAAATAAATGAGCATGTGGGGGTTGTACTCACCCAAATCACTACAAGAGTGAGCAGTCACATATAAGAAAATCTAGCAGGGAAACACCAAAGTCTTCAGCTCAATGTCAATCACTTCAGACATATAACACAATCTTCTGTGTTCCAAAGGATATAGATAGCACCATTCCTTCAACTGTGCTACCTGCACAATCCACTGCTTCTCTCTTAGGCATAGAACGACACTACTCTACATTTTCAGTTCTTTTTGGAAGATATCCTATGGTCCTGTGTGTCTCTCATATCTTATGACCTTAAAATTAATAGTCATTTTCCTATCTTGAGAAATGATATGTTGGGGTATCTTTACAGGCTATTGTATCATGTGACATACTATTTAGCCTCAGTTGTTCTCCATGACTCCTCTCTTGTAAATTTGATTTCAAAACTAGTTCCACTTGTATAGTATCTATAATACTAATAAGTACTACCTTCCAGCTGGAGATTTAGCCTGAACTCCTTGGAACTATTTATATCAGCTTCTGTGTGCTAACCCTGAGAAAACATATTTCTATTATCCCAGGGTAGCACCAGAGGTTTCTCCCTGACGAGTTTCATCTCCCTATAAATTCCTGTTGTTTCTTCAGCACCAGCATGAATACCAGCCTGCCTTAAAGTTCCTTTTCAAAACAAATCAGTACATTATGTTTAAATTCAGCTTCACTTATCTCTGAGAACACAGCCATAATGCAGCGAGATTCTTAGACAAAAATATCACATGAATAGCGCTCCTCTCCATTTCCTAATGTAATCCTCGGTCTTCTCTGAAACCCCTCGGACTAGATTTCTCACAACCTTCTTATCTTCCTACGTTTAAATATAATGCCTCAATAAGGTCGTCCCATAGCATTCCTTGATTGTTTCACATTCCTCCCCCAAACATCTCCTGAACCTGAAAAGCTACACAATCACAAAATCGGCTGCTCACACTAGAAGCCTTACTCATCAGCAGGGAATGACTTCTATCCTGCTGTCCTTTCTAGTTTCTGTAATAAAATACCTCTATAGAATCAATTTTAAGGGAGAAAGTAATTTCAGTTAAAAATACCAGGCTTCAGCCCCTCACTGCAGGGAAGTAAAAGTGATAGCAACTAATAACTGGTCACATCCTCAGTCAAGAACAGACAGAGAATGAATATATGCATCTTGCTATTCAGGTTCACCTTTCCTTTTAATATTCATTTCAGGACACAAACACAGAGTGGTGGTACCCACTTACCCTAAACAAAATCCCAAAGACACACTATCAGTCTACTTGTTCGGCATAATCTTTAACTGGCCATTCTTTTCCCAGGTGACTCTAGATTCTGTCAAGTTACCAATCAACTAACCATCCATTAAGTGATTTGGAATTCTGATTTGCCTACTCTTTCACAAGCACAAGCCTAGGGGAAATATTTTACAGCATAAATAACTACATTTAGAAAACTTATTTTTCTCTTTGTGACCATATGTACTGAAAACCTATTTTGAGAAATAGTCTATATTTTGAATTATCTAGTTTTGTGTGCATGCCATCAGTGACATATACACATAAACACACCTACATCTTCTCATATATGTACAAAATTACAGTCCCTTGTTTAAATAAAGTCATATTAATGTCAATTAAAAAGCTGTATAGTATTAAAACACAAAATCAAAATTAAGTATAAGATACTAGCGTTATTGGAGAAGTTTATATACTTTTAGCTTCGACCCAACTACTTTACCTCTGAAAAAAAAGTTGCTTTGTTATGGGATTGTTCTCATAACATCATATGGGCATGCCATAGGAATAAAGAGTATATTCCATAGCGACTTTGAGACAGATTCCATCAAAAATGAAATCTAGTTATTAAAAAGACGAAAAGTAAAGAAACCCCGGTTTCTTGAAAATTCAGAGAATTTTCTTTCTAATAACTCAGCTTTCATGAAGACTCATGGCCTTTCTTTAGTAAAGAATCCCTGTTTCAAATGTGGTAGTCTTCCAGAATCTCACTTCTTCTCGATTTCTGTGGTGATGAATTGCAATATATATGTGTATGAAGAAGTAAATAGTGTGCACAAAATGGCCTTTTAAATCACTGCCCAGAGTTATTGTAAAATATTGACTTTCTTCCAAGAATAAATTCACTTTTCAGGTCTCAGACACTGTCTGAATTCCAATGTGATGTAAATGGAGAGGTAGCACTTGGTGATTGGCATCCTCCTTCCTGCCAGCCTGTGTGTGGGCCCCCACACCTAGGCGGCCATTGATTTGTAGGCTGTGCTAAGTTACTCCCTCCACTGAGAGCTTGGTGGCAGGTGTATTTGACCACAGACTCTGATATCAGTCAGTAATTTCATGTTGAACTGTTTGCTCAAGTGTTTGACTTTTTATTTTATTTTATTTTTTACTTTATTTGTCAGTGGCATTGCAAACCAGGACTGTAAAATTTCCTGAGAACCGCTCTTTCTTCTTAATGTTCCATTACAACCTCCTTGGGTTGGTTATGGACAATTACTTTTCTTTCTATAAGACATGTGGGGATATTGCTTGACTTTTTCTTTAAACTAGGAGCATAGGATGAGCTACATCTTAAAAAATACAATCCTTCCTATTGTTTGAGGTTTCCAGTTTGTGAAGAGCATCTTGACTTTTATAAAACATCTCATATGTAAATTGATGTTAAAAACTCAAAGTCAACATGTTCTTATAATAAAGAAATTGTGAAAATAGTGAATATAAATCTACACATAATGCTTAAAACAGTAGCCAAATGTTTGAAATTTCATTTCTCCATTAAATACTGGAACAAATTCATCACATCTTAATTTATTCATTTGAAAAATGTGCAAAGTTCCAGACTTGGTGTACACTGTCACACATGATTTCTGATAATTTCTTAATTAAAAAGCATAAAAATGTTTTAATAATTTTACATTTCCAATTTTTTATGGAACCATCTATAGCAAACTTCAATAGAAGACAAGTCCAGTGTAAAATTAAACTAAAAATTTTTCATATAGCTGGAGTTCTTTGACAGAAAAACTCAAACTGAATTATATTATAGAACCTAGAGATTGGTTTCCTAGGAGCTTCAGTTATGAACAAGAATCAGTGTGCAGGTTAAGGACTAAAGAAATGACCGTTGTTAACTCGTTATTGTTTTTATTTTTTGGAAATATACTAATACTCCAGTTTCAGACAAATATAAGAGTACTGTCAGGAGCCATTTCCCCTCTAAAAATCATTACAGGAATCACCCTGGGGAGTCTGCAGAGAACCCCACACCCATAATTATGTTCTATTGAGAAAACCTGCCCCTCACCCAATTAACTGTTAATCTGTTAGCGGAACCCGCCTCACATTCCAGCTATCCAGGGAATTAGGTGTGGCAACTTGTGACTTCTGGCCTACCCGTCCGAATGTAACCTGGCCTACGTGACCGGGACCAGGCACATCCCGTGCCCTGCCCACCAAGTCCTCATGCAGGGCCTATATAAGCAGCAACCATGACCCTAATAAATGGAGGCTTTGACAAATCTGCTTGCCTCCTTCTTCTGTCTTAGCTCATTCCCTTCCAGGTAGCGCCCCTCCGTGACCCTGGAATAACTGATTGCAGGGTGGGTTACAAACCCCTAGACTGAGTAACCCACCCCAACGCAATCGACAGAGTACTATATTGTTCCAAGAATTATATATTAGTAGTGTAATGCATTAATCATCAGTTTACATGCCAGGATCAGTGCCTGTTGCAAATTTCATAACTAGCCACTATGATGTATTTGGCACTTTAAAATGAGAAATCTTCCTATTCATTCATTTGGAGATTTTAAAAGAGAGAGGTGTTCTGTTCATTATACATCACTGAACACATTCTTTGCACAATTACACATTTAAATCTCTCAAAGCACATCTGGTCCACAGTGACCCTTGTAGCAGTGTTCATTTGAAATCAATTATTTCTGAATATATTACTGAAATTATTACTGGAAACGATTTCTAAAGGTATAAAATACAATGCTCTATAAATGTCAGTATACTCATCAAAGTTTACATTCATTCCTTTCAAGGTATTTATCAGCTACTGAGAACAACATTATTATCATTTATTTTTCTTTTGGTACTATAGGCTCTTTCTGAGTGTTGTTTCATGTACTTCACGGATTTGTCCTTAAAAAGATCTCCATACATGGTCATTTTCTTTTTCATATGAATATATCCATTTGTGGTTATGAACCAGCTGTCTTTTAACTCTAGTTCTCTTTTTTTTTTAAAATGTGATTTAGTTTATTATTTTGGTTTATATGTATTTCTGAATACACATATATGCACATGTGTTGAGTGTCCATGGAATCTAGAATAGGACATAAGATTTCCAGCAATTAATTTCAGGCAAATCTATTAAGATCGACTTCTTAACGTTAATTGCCTTCAACCCCTTACTTTTGATTGTTTTCTCCCCTTTTACTGTATTCCTTTACTTTCCCCCTTCACCTTTCTCTCCCTTCATTCCCCAAATCAGATGACAGCCCCTAAGCTTCATCTCTCCCATTTCATCAGTTCTGGAAAGCACATTGAACAGCAGATACAGGGACAAAAGCAAGAGAAATAGACGTGGATCTAATCTACATGGGAAGTATGGAAAGAAAGATATCTTGAGTAAATTGGGAGTGTGGGAGAGGGTAGAAGAGGATTGGAGAGAAAGGGAAGGGAGCAGAGAAAAATATATACCTCAATAAAAACAATTAAAACACACTTATCAAAACTCAAGGACTACAAACTTTAATCTGCACACTCCAGAGTAAAGCCTGGCCTAGCATTAATGCATAAGTGATGCATTGGTTTAATCTATTCTTCACAGGGGGTTTCGGAGAGTTGGAAAATTAAAAACAGGTCAAATAGACAAAAAATATTAAAGCTAACTGGAGAACACATACAAAGGCTAACACTTGGTGGTTTACATAAACTAAGTTTAAGTTGAGAATAGTGGTTTTTCTCATTTTTCAATTTCTGAACTTTTTCTCAGTTATAATTTTTTGTGTGTTTAAGTATGCATGCATAAGGTCAAATAAGAGTTCATTTCTTTTCCAGAAAAAAAACTATTCTATATCCCTTATATAACTTTTACAATATTAATTTAAATTATATTCCACTTAGGGAAGGAAATTTGTATTGTCTATGCTTTGAGGTTGCTAAACCAATGCTAAAATATTTTTTTAAATATTGCCACTTGCTAATACTTGAATTCATCAAAATATTGTCATATTTTTGTACTGTTATTGCATAAAGTAAAATGAAAATGTCATTTGATCAACATTACAAGGTTTTTATAGTTTTGTCTGTAGCTTACCACTTAAAGAGATGAAACAATCACTAGAGCATCTGTGTATAAGCCTGTGGAATTTTATTCTCTCAGCACAAAGCCCTGTGTGCTTCATTTGAGAGGGTGGGAGGAAGCATATGGAATGATAAGAAACCTGTTAAAAAGTTTCAGGTTTGAGCATGGTAACTTAGGCCCTCACAGAAAATGTCACGCACAGCTAAATAAAATTGCTGAAGAAAGTGAAAAGGCATATAACAAAATTAGATGTTCTGAGGAGATAAGGGCAGGAGTTCTACTTAATCTGAACAGTTAGAGGCGAAGTAAGTTTCCTCGGAAGACAAAGGATGAGCTCACTGGGGAAAAGTAAGTAAAGGGAGTAGAATGCATTTGAGAGCTGCAGAATAACATTTGGTGTGATTTAGCAGGTAACAAAATCATCTGGAGGTGTGACTTTCAGAATCTTGGTGTCCTTCCCAGGATATCAAGGCATAACTTTTAGACAATGGGACTCTCAGAGAAGCGTGACAAGAAAAGTTTCTTACCTACTGTGTGTGACAGAATGTCCATGACTTGAGGGGTACAAGGTATACTGGGCATAGCGTCTTCTGGAGTTTGAGTGCTGCAGATACTACCAGCCAGAGTGTAGCACACATAGTGGAAGAAAACAGATGTTTGCTAATTTCATTTCTCTGACGCACCCACTTCATGAACTCCAAACATTTGCCACCCCCCAGTTTGTCTTAGGTTTTGTTGGTAGTTTTCTTGCTTTATGAAGCACCTTCTCATTCTTATATCCTTTGTGGATGAACAGCTGATAATGAGGTAGGACCTTTTCTAACAGGCCCTGTGTAAATTAAATTTGCAGAGTTGTGGTCTGTCATCTGTGAGAAGGCAACCTCTTTCCTATTCTATGCTGTTAGATAACTTGTATGCCTCTTAGACATGGAGTAATAAGAGCAAACAAATGCAGCTTGGATTGAATTTTTAAGTAAATGCTAGACAAAATCACATGGTAATCTGTGCAGCCAGTACACTGAAGAAAGACTGTACTACTGTAATTAATTGAAAAGTTCAATGCACTGTATCCCATACAAAATAGCATCAAGTGTTTGGTCACACAAAGGAAAGCAAAAGATGGTCATTTCATTTCTCTAAACAGTTACCAATATTGCCTGAGGTTGTGCACCTTGAGCATTAGCACTGTGTTGCTGTGTGGAGTATAACAACTTGCTCTGTCAGTTCTTGAAGGCATAGCTGCATTTTTCCATTTCTTATAACATTGTCCCTAGTCTTGGAAAGTATCAATTTATTTCTACGTGACTGTCAGAGTGTTATTTACCTAAAATATTAATTTTTTCTGAAAATGCGTAAGCCCAATGTATCTGATCAAAATAGAGTTCTCAGAAAGGGAAAAAAAGACTAGTCTACACTACAAGGGACTTTGTGACAAAAAACAAAAGCCAACCAAGCTCTTGTTCTAGATTTTAGATAGTCTATTTCAGATTTTAAATTAAAATATAAATTCTTCATGAAAAAGAAAAATTACGAGTACAACTGCATCACTATCTCTGCATTAGCTCAAATCATGTGTGTCCCTTTATCACAATATATAAACAACAATTATACATACTCTCCCAGTAAACAAATAAATATAAATCCAAAGGCAGTTTATAAATTAGATAAAAACTCAATGACAAAGTCACTAAAATCCAAATAACAAAATTAATGTTATTATAAATGTGTTATTTTGGCTTTACCAAACTAAATGCTATCATAAAATAGATATACTGAATTTATTATAATGAGCCACTTGTTATCCAACTGTTTCATAGTTCTGCTTTCAGGTGTTTTTTTCCCCATTTAAATAGCACTGAATTTTTCATTCACATTTACAATGATACCATTTGGCTCTGAGCTTTGCCATGAAGTATATTAGCTCTCCATTGTTTGCTCTTCTTTCAGCGTTGAACTCAGAATACGTGACAATGTATGTAGCATGGTTTTACCTCGGGATTACCAATACAGGTATAACTAAACACTTCTCACATTAGTCTAGTAATGACTAATACTAATGATTCTATATTTTGTTTGGTTTGCTCTTTATACACTTGATGAAGGTAATGGTGAACAGTGAAAATATAAATATAATTTGAATCTTCTTAAGGAAACCCAAGATTAAGGGAAGTGAATTTATATGCCTCCGAATGATAATTGTTTTTCAACAAGTTTTGTTACTCCAATTACTTTATTATCTAATAAAACTATCCATAAAAAGTGTTAGTTGCTTACCTTTAATTATATTAGGCTTTGGAAGTTTGGAAAGGATGGAGAACACTGAGCATGCAGATAATCAGAACTCAAGAGCTGAAGGGCTGGGAATATATCTCGCTGTTTTAATGAATCAATGGTGATTATTAAAAGTTTGAAAAGTGCTTCTAAAAGCTGAAAACAGAAATTGTGCAGTCATGTATTCATATAATGGGGGGAAAAAAGACAAAAACCTAGAGTTATGGAAGCCAGGCCAGCCTCATTTGAGAGATTGATGGGTACAACTTAAAATAGGTCAGTGCAGAATGAAGGTAGGCAGAACTAACATTTTTTGGCAACTAATTGGAAATTGGGGTGTTAACATTGATATTAAGGTTTAACACCAGGATTACTGAAAGGATTGTTGGCTACTATAAATGTAGTAGTTAGCCACACTAGTTATCCATAAAGGGCAGGGAGTGGTGGCACACACCACTTTATTCCCAGCACTGGGGAGACAGAGGCCAGCAGATCTCTGTGAGTCCAAGGCCACCCTGAGCTGCTCAAGATGGAATCTGTCTAAAAAATAAACAGAACTCACAAAAAGGTAATCCCAGCACTTGGGATCACATGTCTTTAATCCTAGCACTAAGGAGGTGGAGACAGGTGATACGGCTGGGCAGAGAAAGGAATATAAGGCAGGAGGAGACAGGAGCTCAGGATTCAGTCTGAGGTTTCATAGAGATGGCATTCAGTCTGAGGACTTGTAAAAACAGGATACCCGATTCAGTCTGAAGATTCTGTAAAGGTAAGAACTAGTGGCTGGCTGCTATGCTTCTCTGACCTTTTAGCTTTCACCCTCTAATATTTGACCCGGGGATTTATTATTAAGGCTAATTAGAATATGAGTAACGAATTAATGCTGCAAGTGTGTTTCTCGGTGGTTGTACATATTGGAATTCTGGGGGAGGGGATAAAATTTACCATTTGATACATTTATATCAAAGAAATATGAAGTGTACACTGACATTCCCAAGTAGTATCTAATGGGAATAATAACACTGTCCTCCTTAATAGTTTACAAAAAAAGTCACATGTGCAAAGCACTTAAAATAATGTTTAACCAGAGTAACATTAAATGAATTATTAGTATAATTGAGTATGTACATGCATATTCATTTAAAGACATATACATTAATTTATGTCTGTGTTTAACCCAGTAATGTATCATTTAATAATTATTCATACCAAATGATAAATTTATCTGAATATCTTATTTAATTTATTCAATGCTTGCTACTTTTCAGATCAACGCTAAAATTGTTATGTTGACTCTTAAGATAAATGACTAGCGCTGGAAAAAAAGAATATCTGAAGGAGAAAGGGTATTTTCAAGGTCGTTCTGAGTGATATTTATTGGAAAGAAAAAAATCAGTGCCCCATTCCATTATGTGGACCACATAATAAGAAATTGCAGGCAGCATGTGTGGGTGGCATCCCTGAAGAACATGACATCAGCACACAGACTTTCAGCTGTAGAGAAATCTCCTTTTAACACAGTCACAATTTACAGGCTATTAATGATCATCACACTGAGTCACAGGGGAAGACATAAGTGTTACATATTGTGTAACATGACAATTAAGTTATTTTTTCTTGCTTCCCAGTAAGGCACTGCCTTTGTCCTTGACAAGGAGCAGCTTGTTTGGCACGAAGGAGAAATACAAGAATATCTAAGACAGATGATCAGGGTGCCGGACACAATTCTGAAATGCCTCAAGGTCAAAGTTCTATAATGGTAAAATGTCAATTTCAGAAGATGTTTTCTCATTGTGTTTTCTATTACTGTTCTGTGAGATTCTTTTCAGTGAATCAGTTCACTTGTATTCAAAGATATATTCCTGTCTCTTGTATGGGTCATTATTTTTTCTTATTTTCTCTCTGTAGGTCAGGGTTTTACCATCTTCTTGTATTACTTTACAGCCTTGCAATTGGTTTTCCTGACTCACCTGTCTCCACGTTTCTTCTTTTTGCTATCAGTTGCACCCTTTGGAAATACTGTGGCCACCATACTGCTTGCTCTCCAGCATTCTGAGCAGCTCATTACTGACAAAAATATGGCCAACACTGAAACTTCATGTTTTCCTCTTAACATGAATATGTGAGTTTGCCAAGGTTTAGAATGCATCCCGGAGTTTTGCAAGCCTTTTGTATATCATGCCTTATCAAGTTAAGAACCAATGTGATCCATAATGCACATTTCTAAAAACGTAATGTCCTCAAGGGTGATCCTTGTTTCTGTCACGGCTCCCACAGGCCCATGTGTTGAATGCTTGTTCTGCCGATGCTGCTACTGTTCTGAATGTATCAGAAGCTAGAAATTAGAATACCTAAAAATCATACATAAGCCAACAAGGGCATGCCTTTGCAGGTATCTCTCCTTCTAGTCTAGAGCTCCCTCTTTCACAGCTTGAGTAGTGATACAAATAATTCTGCCACAGTTCTATCACTAAGTGCCATATGCCATGCATTTGTGGCCCTGACAAACTGAAATTCTAGAATCCACTGGACTCTAGATCCTAGAATCCTTCCTCAATCAAGTAGCTTTTGCTGGGCCCATTATTATAGTGATGAAAAAGTTAGCTAACATATCAATAATAGTTATTCTTAAGATTGGTAATATTACTAAATTTATGGTTTGATGAAGAATGCTATGTTATATATTATGTATTGGACAAGTGCTTTGAATAAATTATATTAATTTGAGATATACAACCTTCCACTGAAGACATATTTAACTACGAATTAAACTAATTTTGGACTTATTTACAATTTATCCCATAAGTTACTAAAATGTGGCAGAAGCAGGACTTACATCCTGTATATAATACTAAGATCCTTACTGATACCATAGAATTCTACATACACATCAAGATGCAGAGTTGTCTCCTTACACTATGCATATATGTTTCTATCAAATTTATATTCTACTCCAAAATAGAATTGTTCTTTGTTACTTTCATACTTTAGCATTGTGCACAATGTATTTTATAAATTAAGTAGTCTGCATGTCTATAAAAGTCTACACTTCCATAAAGATAAAACATAAATTACATGCCAGCTTTTTATCTTCATTGAGTATTATGCAACAGATATCTTCAAGAGATGTGTATTGCCTATATGTTATAGATTTAAGAGCCTAATCTAGTTTAGAGTTGTTAAGAAGCTAAATAAAGATTTGTATAAAAATGTTTTTCCTAATGTTTGGTTTTGATATCTAACCATAGTTCACTTTTATTGAAGTGCTTTTTAGTACACATTGTAAATGAGCAAATATTAGAATCAATATTTCAGTACCCTTGAAGGTGTTTGAAACCATAACTATGGAATGGTGATGCTTTACTTAAGGGGGTCTATCCCTCAAAAGCTAACCCAATCAAGGACTATGGGGGATTAAATTAATTAATTCATTAATTTATTACGCACAAATCACATTTTATTGGTAGGGAGCTAGCACCTTTGATTCACTGCTTGAGAAAAAGCTTTTGTTTCCACTTGGATTCAATGGTTTCTAAAGAGAAATCATCAGTCAGTCTTTGGGTTTGCTTTTCTCTGAGGTTAGATAATGATTATATCTGCTTTCAACATTTTTCCTTCACATTTACCTTCACTTTTCTCAGATGTATTTAAAACATTCTTGAGATGTAATTAATCCCATTTATTAATAATTTATCCCATTTGAAGAATATGTTCTCCAAGTACATATTTATGAAAATAAATCATGGAATTTTCTAAATATATGTATTATGTTTTTATTGAGCTATGCATTTTTCTCTTCTCCATCCCTTCCTCTGCTCTCCCATAATACTCTCTCCCATGACCCCCACACTCCCAATTTATTTGGGAGAACATGTCTTTTTCTCCTTCCTATGTATATCCACATATGTCTATCTTAGGGTTTACTTTGTTGTCTAGGTTCTCTGAGATTGTGAATTGTAGGCTAGTTTTCTTTGCTTTATGTCTAAAAGCCACTTATGAATGAATACATATTATACTTGTCTCTGGATTTAGGTTACTTCACTCAATATGATGTTTTCTAGATCCATCCATTTGCCCTCAAATTTCAAGATGTCATTATTTTTTCTGCTGTGTAGTACTCCGTTATATAAATATACCACATCTTCTTTATTTACTCTTTAGATGAGGGGCATTTAGGTTGTTTCCAAGTTCTGGATATAACAATTAATGCTGCTATGAACATAGTTGAGCACATATCCTTGTGGTTTGATTGAGCATCCTTTAAGGTGTATTCCCAAAAGTGCTATTGCTAGTTCTTGAGGTAGATTGCATCCTAATTTTCTGAGAAATCACTATATTGATTTCGAAAGCAATTGTACACTAGCAACGGAAGAGTGTTTTCCTTTACCCACATCCTCTCTAGCATAAGTTGTCATCAGTGTTTTTGATATCGGCCATTTTGACAGGGATAGAATCTAAAGAGTTGTTTTGATTTGCATTTCTTTGATGGCTAAGGATGTTGAACATTTCCTGAAGTGTCTTTCAGGCTTTTGAGATTCATACGTTGAGAGCTCTATAGGAAATCCAAAGTTCTGTTTATGTCTGCACCCCATTTTTAAAATTGGATTATTTTTTCTTTAGACATAAAGTTTCTTGAGTTCTTTGTATGTTTTGGAGATCCGTTCTCTGTTTGATGTGGGGTTAGGGAAGAACTTTTTTCTTCTGTAGACTGCTATTTTGTCTTGTTGACCATGTCCTGTGCTTCATAGAAGCTTCTCCATTTCAGGAGATCCAGCTGAGCAAGCAAAGTCTCCATGTGGAGAAAAACTTCATAGACAAACAGTCATTTATGTTGGGTCGAAAAAAGAGTAAAAATACATGGTGAGTGTTTTACTGGAACAACATCCATGCTGTCTGCCTTTTGAGTAACTGGCACTCAAAACCATCTTAATATAAGATTTCCACCCTTGCATGAAGTGAAGTTGCTTAGATAGTCAGATAATAATACAATAAGCAGCTCCTTTTACAGAGACAAAGTCAAAACCAACTTTGGCTTTCCTACAAACCTGAGATGATGGCACAAGAGAATTTCCAGAGCAGGAAATAAGATTTTCTCAGTAAGATACTGACATATTTTAATGAACAGAAAATGATAGACACATATAAAATATACTTATTTCTTTTGAATAACTCCTATGAAAATAATAAAAATTTTTATCGTACACTCATTCATAGTGATTTGCCAGAGTTTTTTTTTCTTTGCACTCAGCTGACCAACAACAATTAGCTTCTTCATTCTTGACAGCCCTAAATTCTGTGAAACATGATTGCCCACTTTCATTAAATTCATTAACTGCTTAAGCTATTTAACATTGTTAATTTTTCTTATTATCTTTCCCTGTTCTACAACATTGGCCAAAAGAATGAACCCCATTAAATACAAGAACAATAGACAATATTATTGGTTATTTCAATGGCAGATAAGTCAGTCAGTTTAAGGGAATGGGGTGCCAGCTCAGCTGTGAAGTGGTGCTATGCGATGTGGAGCCTTGAAACATATTTTACGCTTGACAGTAATAATATTGAATTAATATGTCTCTGCTTAGCTTAGGAAATCTGGTTCAAATTTAGCCCAATTTATCAAGGTTTGGCAGAGTTATAAGAATTAACAAATCATGCTGTGACTTGAAATTAGCATTATGAATATTTAGGAGCTGTTGTAACTGTGGGCTAAATATATAAAATGTCACTGTCATCATATAAAAACAAACTTTCAAACATAAGAGGCAAAGGCTTATTACATAGTCCAGTATGGTTAAAAATAATACAGCATTTGATTTTACTTTTGAGTTCAACATCTATCAAAATGTTTTCTTTTTAGCAATAAAGATCCTTGACATCTGCTTCAAAGATGTGCATTCAGAATATCTTTTTGTGCCCCAATCTGGTCTTCCCTTTCCTTGACAGTTTCCTTTAGGATGTATATAAGTAATTCTTCTTCACCCTTTTAGCAGTCATGGCAAAGCCATTTCTGAGAGTATTTCTCTCCTCTTGTTCCACATAATCCATGGGGATGTTGAAGGTTACATTCATTAGCTTTAACACTGGGTGAATAAAAGTTACATGCAAACTTCTGACAATTAAATGCATATGGCATACATTTGTCTCCTGAAAGTCACCCATCTACACATTTATATCAGAACATGGTGTATGTTTCTATTTTTTTAAACTTTTTGGTTTGTAGTTTAAAATAAAAATAGAAGTCACCTAAATGCGTAGAATGATTTTCTTTTCAGCAGAATGAGGTCAAGTACACTGAATGGTATGATGAATGAGTGATTGTATCCACAGAGAGCTTGTTAAAAAGTTACTTATGATAGGTAATGAGGATTGAGAACCTTGTGGAAAGCAGATAACTTCATTTTTTCATTACAAATTACTTTTAAGTGAAGTTTTGTTCTCATGAAGTAGCTTTGTCTATTTATAAGGACAAAAATGAGGCCATTAAAACAATTTAGGTTAAAAAAAATGGTTTTCTTGTTCTCAATGACCATTACATGCAAAGTCTTTGACCCATCAAGTCTGAAATATTTAGACAAGTTAAGTTTTCATTTGTGCAGTTTGCATAGTTTAAGGATTGGTTAAACTCTGGCATAGTATTTTTAAGCATATGAGGAATAGTCTTTGACTTGTCCCAAGCTTTGTAGTTTTTATATGGCAACAACTGATAGTGACTTTCAAATTACCTTCCTTTGGAGGCACAATTGGAGAGCAATATTTGCTTTTATAAAGACCAAGTAAAGTAAAAAAATAAATCGACTATTGGAAGTATTGATTTTAAGAATCCAGTGAGACTTGTGTGATGGCCTACATTTGAAATCTTAGCATGTAGAAGTTTTAAGCTGTGGGTTTCTGGAAGTTTGAGGGCAGCCTGGGCTTCATGGCATGTTCTAGAATAGTGTAGGGTATAGGGTGAGACCTTGTCTCCAAAAATAAAACCATTAAGAAAGAAAGCAAAAGACAGAATGGAATAATGTTAATTTTAGTAAAATAATTAAATTATTTTTTCTGAAATTATAATGATTTCTAAAGTACAAAGCTAGTGAGTGGATTGAAATACAAATATTTTAAAAAAAAGAACTTGCCAAAGGATTCCTACTTTTTGCATCTAAAATGTAATGAAGTGCTGATATATTGTCACAGAAAATAAAGTCTTGGATCAAGATTAGTGCCAATAATCCTTGACTAGAAGGACTTAGATACACACCCAAGATAACCCCCTTGCAATTTAGAGAAGAGAGTCTGGTGCTTGCTCAAGAAAAGAAATGGGAACAGAATAGTTATTTTCTAAATCTACTTTGTCCTTGGGGAAAGATAGAATGACAGTACATACTAGTGAGGGAAAGACACGTTTTAGAATTTCTCTGGCTGGAGATGCAGCATGTCTTAATGATAGAGAAAGGTAATCCAATCAAATCAATGACAGTTTTGCAGAAACTGATGTCTTGATTCCACTGGTGAGTGAATGTCTCCGTCCTAAATGTTTCTGCTTGCAGAAGGTTTCTGGATGCTCCCTATGTGGTGTAAGCAAGGTAGTATAGAAACAATAGGACAGAAGAGAGTTAAGGAGTAATGGCTTGAAGAATATTATCCTGAATGTAACACTTATTGAAGTAGAAATATGAATGTATCTTTCCCATAGAGGAGTGACTTTTGTTAACATTAATATGAAATGTGAACATCTGAAATGGTCAAATACTCTAGATCTTGGGGAAAGCTAGAGATTTGTGAGGTTGTCTTTCTGGGGCATGAGCATGTAACTAATTAGCTTTAGAACAGTGCTGTGGGCACAGTGGTCTTCTACCCTGTAAATATTAGTCACTTGTATTGCTTTAATAAAATGATGATTGGCTAGTAGCAAGGCAGGAAGTATAGGCGGGGCAACCAGATCGGGAGAATTCTGGGAAGAGGAAAGGCTGAGTCTACAGTTGTCACCAAGACACAGAGGAAGCAAGATGAGCATGCCTAGCTGATAAAAGGTACCAAGCCACATGGCTATCACAGACAAGAATTAAGGGTTAATGTAAGATATAAAAATTAGTTAATAAGGAAGTCTGAATTAATAGGCCAACCACTTTAAAATTAATGTAAGCCTCTGTGTATTTCATTGGGATGAATGATTGTGGGACTGTGTGATACAGAAATCTCTGTCAACAAAATACTATTTTTGGTGATCAATTTCCTTGATCTTAGTCTTCTAATATGAGTCTTAAAGGGCAATAAAAAGATGTATAATTCATTCCTAATTGCATAAATAGTTAAAATTTTACAAATTAAATGTTATTTGACTTTTTTGTTTGAAACTCAATAGTAGTTTAATTTTAAGGGATTAATTGGGAACTGATCAAAATATTCAAACTGTGTATTTCTAGACAGACTAATAGGATTGGGTCAGCAGGTTAAATCTGAATACATACATAATTGAGGTTGAAAAATCAAAGGATTTGATAAGTATGAAAATATTAGTTAAAGCTTCAAAACTGTGATAATATTTATATTATCTTTAATGTATATTTTTTCTTATTTTTCATTACAAAGAAATTGACAAGGGCACATAAAATAATTGAATTATATTGCTAAGATTTGCATAGTAGTGACTTCTTTCCATAACATCTAAAATTTTACATGAATACATAAAAATTACTCAGTCATTAAAAGAAAAGGATTGTGTCAGTTATGACAGCATGAGCAAACCTTTTTATGTTTTGAAAAACAAGCCTATCATGGAAAGATAATTATTGCATTATTGGTTGTATGATGTATCCAACATAGTCAAAATTACTTAAGCAGACAATAAAATTGGTTATCAGTCACATTGGAAAGTGAGAAAAGGGGGAAATATCAGCCAATGGGCAGAAAGTGACCTACTTCTAGTGGTGTACATCTGTGATTCCAGCACTGGGAGTCGGACACAGGGTGATTTCTGTGAGTTGGAAAGCAATTCGCGGCATATAAAAAGAACCTGTTTCAAAAATTCAAAAGTAAATAAATAATAAAAAATTTAAGCATACAAAAGAAAGACGTTCATAGATTTGTTATGTAACAATGTTGCTTATAATTAAGAAATATTCACTAGTGACTGAAAATTTATTCACATAATAGATCTCATGATTTATGTCTTTTTTTGTAATAATAGCCGTTAAGAAGACAGTGATAAAAATAATGATAAAACAGTTGAAACAAAACATAATTTCCACCTTTTTTCCTGTCTAAATTAGCTTCTAAGTAACTTCTGAATTGTTTCTACTTTATCTCCTAAGTTTCATATCAAAATAAATAAGAACACCATTTTTGAACTAGGGAAAAGAATAAATAGAATTTCTTGGTGGGATAGCAACACTCACAATTCAAGCACTGCTTAGGAGGGTGTCTTTTTGAAATTCAAGTCAAACAGAGTCAAGGTATTACATCCCAAGACACATTCTCACCATCAGTATACAAGGTGGAGTTATGGAGTATAAAAATGTAAATTAGAAACCTTTGAAATTTCCTCCCATAATAATATTTTACCTTTTAACAGCTATTTCCCTATATTTCTTTGACTGTGCCTTGAAACAATACCATAAAAGTTTTTTTTTAAAAAAAAACCCTTATCATTGATAGTATAAAATTACCTTAATAATATCTTCAAGTAATTTAGTGATAGTAGATCATATTACCTTGATCTTCAGACTCATGTTGAACAATCACCCCATTTTTTTTTTAGACTATCAGATGCTTTCAGTATTTCTTAATCATAGGTACTCCGTATCTCCTTGTTCTTGGTTCAGCAGATGTGTTGCTGGGCTCCCCAACAGGTTTTGGAGTGTATTATGCTTTTTCATGAAGTGCGAAGGCAGTATTGTCAGTGACTTGGTGCTAGAGGCACAGTCCTTATAGAAAATTGGTGCTTGGCTTCCTTAGCTGGGGTTGTCTTTCTTCCTGTAATAGACTGTACTCCTGAGAGATGTCCTGCTGTAGTGTTTAATTCCACCTAACACCATGTACTACATAGCTTTTATTTTTGGATAAATTCTGCCTTTTAGTTATTTTACAATTGCCATTTATTTATTTTTTTTTTATTTTCAAGGTGCTTTCATTTTCGATGTAGAGAAGCTATGATATCACCAGTGAATTTAAGGAATCTGTGGCCCTTTACACAATATTTGCAAAGAGGCTATTTCTTCTAAAAGAGAAATACTTGCCCTGCTTTAAATTCCTTCAAATATTTTATGCTAGCTATTTGCATTTTACTACATGGCTTCCCCTGGAGAAGAAGTATGGTTGCGCAGTTGCACAGCTTGCGAATTCAACATGAGATTTCTCTGTGGAAGTGTGCAGATGCACAGAAATTAAATACAGTAGAATTATGTAGGAAATGAATGATCTGTAAATTCATTTGAAATGCCCATTGGTACCCCCTTTTCCAAAGAGGGGATACTTTTAGTGATATGCTGCATTGATTTTCTTGTATGTCACATTACATTGGGTTTGTATGTCTCATTATGCGATGTTATCACTCTACGGAACTGTGGCTTATGTGGTGACACTGTGAGCATAATGTAATGTGAGGCACCATGGCTGTGAAATGCCATTAAACTATGACACTCCTGAGAGTCAGTGAATTATGCTCTGTCACCACCGCTACTTCAGAAAGCTCAGGGAGCTGCAGGAGGCACTTGCTTTGCAGGATTATTTGAATTTGTTTATCTACTTCATTTAAGCTTTACCAAGCTGTATGTTGACAGAATTAACAATCTACCAATACCTCCTCTATTTGGTTTGCTTCTAAGAAAAACACCTGTCCCTAAAATAGGCTCTCATCATGCTTTCTTTGTTTGCTAACTGTGGGACAATGATGTATAACAGTAACTTCTGTCACCATAATAAACATTTTCTTCATGTTATGCTTGTTATTAAGGATGAGAACGTTTCTTTTCTTTCATGGATATTGCCTGGAAAAGTTCAGTCAGAATTCTTTAGAAATTACTTGGTGATTTGTGTTGTCATTTTTATTGTAGCTTGTTTTCAGTTTTTTTTTTTTTTGTCATGAATCTTCTTGTCCAAAGAGACCTTTAAAGTAGTGTAATCTTGTGTTTACTTTCTTCTTTTTTCCCCCTCTGTTTGATACCATGCTGCAGTGATTTGTTGCCTGAGGGTTTTCACGTCACTGATAGTACTGAGTTAGAAGAAGAAACATAACCTTCTGGGCTCATCTATGGTCTTAGAATCTTATATTAAAGGAGGATATTCTTTAAAGGCACTTTTATTTTTATTGAGAATCTTTCAAGTTAGACTCCACAGTGAAAATTCTTCAGTAACTATTCTTTGAATCAAAGGAAATGATGGCTTTGGATTCCTTTAGAGTTTAGATCACTTGAAACCAACAAGTTCTAAAGATATGGAATTCTACATCTCTGTAAGAAATTCTTTTTAATAAGTATAATTTAGTTTTATTCTGACAATAGATATCTGTATTATTTTTATTTAGTGTGGATAAAATAAAAAATTATCAGCTAACCTTTTTCTCAGTTTGTCTTTTCTGAAATAATTTTGTTGTTGTTATTACTCCACATTGTCAATAGTAACCAGGGAGGTTTTCTTACCTAATGCTTCATTCATATCACCTAAATCCCTCTTAAAGCCTTGTACATTTTGCAATAATTCAAACACCGGATCTCATTTGAAAATCTTCATTCCATCTGGACTTGATTAGATTCAAAGGGAAGCTGCTGCCTTCATCAGACAATTGTTTTCTTTTATTTTGTTCATATTGTTTTTCACATAACTACTACATTAGCACTTCATGATATTTCTTCTTTGATGAGTATCATGCTGTTTATTCATAATTCAATATAATTCCATAAAGAGATATCTTTTCTAAATCAACCAAAATGGCCTTCCAGGCTAGAGATATAAAAAAAAGAGAAAGTGTAACTGAAGCATACATATCTTTTACAAGTGACCATGTCTTTAGGTGATTCAATTGTATCACGGTTTTTCTGAGTTCATTTAATTTGATGTTATACTTGGTTAGTGAGTAGTCACCTCCTCATTTTTCACATACCTGTGATGTTTAATATCATCTTAAAAAGTTTAAAATAGTTGCATGTCACATAAAGATTACTAGTATAGCAATGTTATTATGTAGTTTCTGTTTAGTAAGTTGGCTAATTTTCTCATAGACCATGTATAAAATTCTTATATGGACATTGAGCTGTTGTCATTTCAGCTGTAAGTTGTCAGTGTAATAATATGCCTGCATTTTTGTTGCTGTGATTAGTTCTGTACACCTATGAAACTATATATTGATGTGTGTATTTATATTTCTGGGAAATCATATTGTAAGATAATTATATCACACAAAAATAATGGATGTTTGAATCATGGAATGTGATTGTGTTCTGGATTCCCTTAATAGTTCTAATTTTTAAATTAAATTCTTCTCATTTTAATTGTTTGGATGGGAATATGCTATAAATTTTCCCCATTCTCTTTCCACCCTCCCCTTTTACCCTTCCCTCTGTCCTCTATATTTTCAATTGAGTCAGGAGTTCTTGTTTTTTTTTTTTTCCCTCTTCCTAGCCAGATCCATGTATGTCCTTCTTAGGGTCCTCTTTGTTACCTAGGTTAATGGATGGGACTAGAAAAAGTCATCCTGAGTGAGGTAACCCAGACTCAGAAACACGAATATAATATGTACACACTCATAAGTACATTATAGACATAAAGCAAAGGACAAACAGCCTACAGGACACAACCCTTAATTATTCTTTAGATAACCAAGAATATACTTTATTCTAGAGTCACTAGTGATTTCATTGGATAATCTTTTTTTTTTATTGTTGCTTACCAAATTGTCATACCTACATGGATTTTTCATAATATACTTAGTATTTTACAGTCTCTTTGGTTTGGTCATAAAGGTTTAACTGAATTTTCTGTTCAGAGCCTCTCAATGAAGACAAAGTGCTCTCACTTGGAGGTTTGACTAAGGAAGTATTCATTTTCCAAAGTTCTTCGGGTATGGCAAGACTGTCATTATGGCGGAAGGTGTTACTATCAGACCCTAGGATCTGCAATTTCTTGCCTTGTGGTCACCTTCATAGGTATGTCTGTCTAGGCTAAAATGTAGTCCTCTTTAATATGACAAAATTGTCAGCATTACTTATTGGCTTTTTCATCTTTTGATTGTTATGAGGTCATTGTTCTCACCTGTACCTGAGGAGATGATGTGACTCTTCATGGTTCACTAAAGGGCATCTGAAGGACACTACAATTGTGTCAGAGAATATAGCTGGTGTAAAAAACACAAAGTTTCTATTTTATCAGCATTTTCTGTGACTTCTCTGGAGGGAGGTTACCTTTACCCAATGTCCCATGTAGCTGTAACACCAACCTTTCTGAAATTAGCCAAGTCAACAGGACAGTCTTAAAAAAATACATTATTTTTGCATTTTTCCACATTGGAAATTTAGTAGAACACTATCAGCATTCCTTAGGATTTTCCAGTTTTAATAGCACAGTGCTAATCCTATCTAAGTTGATAATGATGGCAACACCTACGCCAGTTAGTTTTGTTTGCTCTGGATGGTCCTTCCAAATACCATAGTGGATTTTTTTATGTTACTGGGAAAATGGAGGCATGTCTCTTTCCTCTTCATGAAATGATAAAATAAGACCATAATTTGGTCATTTGTCTGAAGTAAAATCTAATAATGAGAAAAATGCATTTTAAGTAAGTATGGTTGGTGTTACTCTCACACTCATTATAGGTGTTTTGGTCTGATAAGTAAATGTACCTATTAGAAGATTATCTTACTAATTATTTAAAGAAATTTTATGAACATTTAGGAAAATGGTTTTCTTTGTCTCTGTGTGTGTGTGTGTGTGTGTGTGTGTGTGTGTGTGTGTGTATGCGTGCACGCACACGTGCACAGGCAGATTTTGGAGCACAGTTATGTGTCATTCTGGAACTTTTTATAAGGGAGTTGTTCAAACCTCACTGCTATTGTTTTATGCTTCATAGTGATTTGTCACAGGGTGAAATAGATGCTGTCTGCTGGCAGAACTCCATCACTGATCTCTGCTAGTTGTCAAAATCAAAACTCTTTCCAGAATTGGCAATTCTTCAATATCTTGAAGAATAGAAAATTTTGCAGAACTACTTGGGGTGGTACCCATGGATTTGCTGAATAGTCTAGCCTTTAAAACTGATTAGCTTTCATCTTCTCTTCATTTGGATCTCCTTAAATATACTATTTCTATAAGCATGACAGGAGAGGGCTCTACCATTGACACCTTTTTAATATGTTAATTTGTTTCATTATAAAGCAACTTGCCGTTTAGTGAAATGACATGCTTTATTTGTCAGTCAAATTTTGGTTTTAAAGTTCAGTGACTTTGAGATCTGAGAGGGTAACTTTGTGAGGTCCGAGCTTTCAGTTTAATTTTTGTATGAAATAGAAGTAATTAATATTAAATAGACTAAAGTGAAAGACTTGTTCTCCCCACAGATAATTACACAGATAGTTGTCTTCCTTTTTAGCTTAGACAATAATAATTTTATATTATATGTTAAGTAGAAAATAAATCTATCAAGAGCATATGGGATAAAGAAAATGTGATGCATACATAAAGTAGAAATAGTATCCTTAAAACAAAACAAAAGAATGAAATTTGTAGGAATATATAGACTTGGGATAATAATAATATTAAGCAAAGTCACTCGAACTCAGAAGGTAAAAATCATCATGTTCTGTCTCACTTGTGTGTTGAAGCCTATAATGTATTTGTGCATATATGTAAAAAGCTCTGTGAATAAAGCATAACATTTATAAAGAAGACCAAGAAAGAATAATATTGTGATAAGGAAGTAATGGGAAGGCAGAGGAAACAAGTCATGAAAGAACATATATAGCTCGTTGCTATAATTTCAGTTCCATTATAGAATTTGTGTACACACGGTGGGTAAATCCATGAGAAAGTAATTGATAATACATGTGCAAAACTCTGTGAAAACCTCCATGGCTAGAGAACAGCCATCCCAAATGTATAGGAATTTATTGAGGTTCATAGATTTTGGCCAAGTATTTGAGTGGTTTCTTTAATCTAGCTGAGTGATGTTCATTGCAAGAAAGTGATTAAAATTAATAAGATAAAAATATAAAAATTCCATTGCAAATGAATTAATTTCTGTAGCTTAGGTGTTTCAAGTTAAGTTTAAATTAAAAGCGTAATGGAACATAAAGGGAGTCTTTAAAGAGAAAAGTTGCATTTAAAGATACTGAACTTTCCCAGTAGTCTCTTTTCAAAAAATTCAGGTTGTGGTAAGAGCCTGCATGGGGTTTCTCTTCTTTCAAGGGATGAACATTTACTTGCAGTCTTTGATTGCTTTTCAGAATATTTCCTCTATGAAAATAAAGTAATTGCTTTTATTCTGTACTTCTAGGATCAACTTTGTTTTTTCTATTTTCTTTAAAAGATAGATTTATATTTAATATTTCTTTCTGTCATGCCTATTTGTTAACCAATCTAATCCTTTCTTAGCCTCATTAAGCTTCTTGAAGAAATATAAATCAATATCAATTCAGAAAAGACTGGATATAAACTCCCTATTGTATCTTACCTGGAAAGATAACAACTGTACATTTTCATCTTTGTTACAAAATACATAACAGAACAACTTAATGGAAGGCTCACAATCTTCCAGGCAAATACTATTATAGCAGGAATAGCCTGGTAGCCGGGGCAGAGTCATCTGTAATAATTGAGCCTTCATCTAAGGCTCCTAGTATTTTAGAAGGTAAGGGACTTGGGATAATCTTAGTCATCTATATGTGCCAAGGGGGAATTTGTTCCCATAGCTCATAAACCCTTAAAGGAGTACCACCAGCTGGGGTTCAAGAATTAGGACTTAGTCTGCATGGCCCTCTTCATGGCATCTGTTCAGCTTCCTCTTCCTTTCTCTCTGTCCCCACCTCCAGCAGTTCAAGCAGATCTCCTCCAATCTTTCTTCCTCCTCCCTCATCACTTTGTCCCAGTCCCTAACTCCAGCAGGCATTTCCTGGGAACAAGTCAAGACTATCATAGATACAGAAGGAGTAACCGCAGATCTTCACCTCCCCACTCACCCCAGGTATGTAGCACACCACCTTCTGCAGCCCCTCCACACTCTCTGGGTCCATTAGGTGACTAAGCAGATTCTTGTGGAACACCCAGCTTTCATCCTGCTTGGAAACCCCCTCAGTTCTTCTCTTCCTAGGCCATCCCTATTCCTCAGTGTCAGCTTCCAATACCTAGAAAGACATTTTACTTGTAAAACTCAGTGTCCAACTCTATCAGAATCCCTGAAGATTTCCTTACAGGCAAGACACAGTCAACACTTTTCTAAGAACTAGAAAGGGCAACAGAAATCAAGGAAGAAAATACCTACCCAGCAAAGACAACAGTACCTCAAATTACATCACCTCCAGCACAGATAAAAAAAAAAACATTAAAAAACAAATATAGTTCGCTAGAGCCTAACAA
The DNA here is from genome assembly GCF_014885135.2 of Alexandromys fortis. Classification (NCBI taxonomy): domain Eukaryota; kingdom Metazoa; phylum Chordata; class Mammalia; order Rodentia; family Cricetidae; genus Alexandromys; species Alexandromys fortis. The sequence goes on along the minus strand of NW_026067909.1, from coordinate 34,084,272 downwards.
CCCTAGCAGTGTAGGCCTGAGAATTACATCATAGATGAAGCACAAAAAATACCTTTAGACATTATGAATATGATAGAGTTTCTTAAAAGTCATAGAACGAACATCTTAAAGAAATCTAGGAAAAAAAACAGTGAAAGAAATGAAGAAAATAGTTTAAGACCTGAAGGTAAAAATAGAATCAATGAACAAAATCCAAATAGAGGGAATTCTGAAAATTAAAAAAAAAATGTATTCAAGTAAAACTTCAGAGGCAAGCCTCACCAATAGAATACAAGGGATGGAAGAGAGAACCTCAGGCATTGAATTCACAATAGAATAAATGTGTAGCTCAGTCAAATAAAATGTTTAACACATACACACAAAGAAACACACACACACATACACGAGGAACAAGACACAAAACATCCAGGAAATCTGGGACACTATGAAAAGACTAAATCAAAGATAATAGTAATAGAGAAAGAAATAGAGGATGATAATAAAAGGGAGAAGAAATACAGGTCAAATGTACAGAAAGTATTTTCAACAAAATCATAGAAGAAAATTCCCCTAGTTTGAAGAAGGTGGTGCTTATAAATACATAAGAAGCAGGTAAAGTATCATATAGATTGGATCAAAATAATCTAAACAAAAAAGCTTTATAGAAAAGCAAATAATAATAAAAGGAAAAAGACCAAGGAACTTATTATGCATATAATCTATAATTCTATTATACTCTTTGATCAGTTCCTTGCTCAGCCATCATCAGATATGTTTCTTCCTTCAGCAGATGGGAACAAATAGAGACCCACAACAAGACATTATGCAGAGAGTGAGAGACCTTGGAGCATCCAGGCCTAAATAAAACATCACTATCTCTTCATTGAATCCCTTCCAACAGGGCTTAGGAACCCTGCAAAAGAGGAGGACGAAATATGGTGAGAGCCAGAGGAGATGGGGTACACCAAGGACACAAGGCCTTCTAAATCAATAGGATTACACACAGAGAAATCCAGAGACTCAACTAGCATGCACGGGGGTCTGTACCACATAGGTTCATAGACCTAAAAAGAAAAGGAGACACATGCCCCATTCCTTTCCAGAAACTATCTCCAATTGTTAGCCACTTACAAATGAAAACTTATTTTTCTCCAGGAATATCTCACTGGAGAAATAAAGTATTCTCAAGGGTAGGCTGCATGCCTAGCAGTAGACAGACAACAGAAAACAAACTCGTTGGCATCTTTGAAGGCTTCTTTTCTCATAAAATCATGCCTAAGGTCCTTTTTTTTTTTAAAAAAAAAGACTTATCTTTTATGTATTTATTTCATTATGTATGTGTATATATTATCTTTATTCTCTTTTAACCTATAACTCCTTTTTATTCAGGATATAGTTTCAAGTTCAGTGTTTTATGGGATTCCTGAGTGTGTGAATGAGTGGATCTCTTCATCTATTTCTGTTTTACATTTAATTTTATTTTATTTCTTAGAAGTCTGTTTGTTTTCCAATGAAAGAAAGAATGAGGATAGATCCACATGGGAAGGGATGTGGGGAGGAACTTGGAAGAGTAAAAACCATAATCAGGATATACTATGTGATAAAACAATCAATTTTTCAATAAAAGGAAAGGAAAGAAAAGCATAAGAGAAGTACCCTTCAGGCTAAGTTTCCCTGCAGAGTTCACCAGATGAGGCATTATTGCTGCTATTACTACTCTAAGAAACAACGTTAGTAGCACAGATTTCAAGACAGAAGCCAGCTTATTTTGCCAAGAGACATTACTGCTACCTGACCTTATAATTAGATTGCCCTGGGGGCTTCTGCTATTGGGAATAGAGTACAAGTTTGATGAACAACTTTCCTGAGCTTTCACTTTTGAATTTTGGTTATTGAGATGTTTTGTAAGTTTCCCCTCTGGGGGAGTCAATTTTTAAGTCTGGAAATTAATCAAACATAGTAAAAATTTTCAAAACATGCTTGATAGGAAAGTAAATGACGTCTACAATTTCATATTTTCTTCAGTGGAAACAGAAAAGATTAAGAGATGTCTATGAACATCCTCATCCTACATGGTGAATGTAGGTTCTAGGAATGTTGAAGTTATTGCAACGCGTTTGCCTGGATTTTTCAAGCTATAATTACATCTAATTATAACAATACATGAGCATAATAAAATTTATAGCAGAGGCACCTTTTCTCACTTGTCTCCTTAATCGATTCTAGGGCTTTTTACAGCTTTCACCTAACAGAAAGGAAAAGTACAGATAAACTTTTCACTTGTACAGTTAGTTCCCTATATTTTAGAACTGAGCCTGAAGTCAACTTCTGGATTTTAACATACGTGTTCAATATACCGAAGTGTAACAGTGTGTTGATAGTAGAAGGGGAAGTTCACATGGATGATTCATCTTAACTCTAGGTAGTGGGTTTGAGTGAGAGAGTAGAAATGTGGATACCAAGTAACGACAGTGTATTAGAACCTCAGGTTACATGTGTCATAATAAATGTCCACAAATGGCATGCAATATGTCTGAATAGAGAAAATCCATCTACGGGAAATAGTTTAGAATGAAGTTTTCTAACTCTTTATTTTCTAGAATTTTATTTCCTTAAATGTTTATGTAGCATTAACATCACACTTTTAGCTTCCTAAAGTCTACCTAGACTATTTTCTTCAACTTCTTCTGTTCCTATATTAATTAGTTGTCTAGCTATTAGCATTTGCTGATAGTAGCACTTGTTGACAAGAATAAGATTTCTTCACATATGCCATGGTTTTAAAACCTGATTACTGTGTAGCAATCACATTGTGCCCAACAGCAGTCTTAGTTTAGTATGCTTTTCTACTGCTATTCGCCAATTTTTTGTGTCCTTGTGATTGAGAAATAAAATGAAAGAAGACAAGAAGAATCACTTTAGTTATTTCATTGCTCAGATATATTACACTGTCTTGCATTTGTTTGAGAATGATTAAAATCACTCTCAGTTGACCATGGCTATATCTTCTCCCAACCTCACCATCTATAGATCTGATTTGCTTGTGTCAGCTCCTAGAGTTTATATTAATTCTTTTGCTGTATTTTTACAAACCCAGAGGGCATATGTAGACAGACACTGCTCTTTTGTTTCCTGGTCACTTAGACTCCAGTAATCACACAGAAACTATATTACAATACTATTTGAACAATAGTGTAAGCGTATTTCTGGCTAGCTCTTACATCATAAATTACTCTATTTATATTAATTTCTGTGTGACGCTGTCGCCTACCGGTAACGTTCCAGCTGGTGTGTTCTCCTTGGGCAGCTACATGGTATCTTCTCTACTCTATCTACGTTCTCTATATATCTCTGTTCAGATTTCCTGCCTGGCTTTACTCTACTATGCCATTGGCTGAAACAGCTTCTTTAATAACCATGGCAATAAAACATATTCATAGCATATAGATGGGAATCTCACATCAGGCATAAAGGTAGAAGCACAAAACTTTTATCCTTTTCTATTTCACTCTGTCTTCTGTGAGGACTTTAAGAGATCTCTTACTCATTAAAAACATTTCCATGGCCACTTTATTCTTGTAAGAGGTTGTAGATCCTCCTCAACTTCATAAAATCATTTTAAAATCTATCTGCTTTTGAAGAAGGCTGTTACTCTGTGCCTTCCTTATTATTAATACACTTAATTGTATTTCTTATATTATACTCATGTAGACATGGAATCAAATAAATCAAAGTATAAGCTAAATGCCAAATTGAGATAGGTCCTTCAAATAATTAATTGTATTTATTACATGAATCATTCACAATCTATATCTCTATATGTGATTTATGAACCATGTATTGTATATATATACTGTTTACTTTTCTTTACATCCCTATTGTATCTTGAAATTTCCAGGAACTTAAGTATGTAAATCTGTGTTGCTGTTTCTGTCTTTGTGTGAGTGCATGCATGCGTGCTTCCGTGTGTGTGTGTGTGTGTGTGTATTTTGTGTATGTGTGTGTTATTTTTGCTTTGGTTTCATTGATTGTATTATTACACCTTCCCCTGCATCTTTGCCCCTCTTGCTTCTCTTATTCTCCATAATGATGCATTGTCTTCTTCATGCAGATGATATGCTGATTTATCTCTCCCAGTAAACTTTTCTGCTGCAATTTCAAAGCTGTCAGGCTGTAAGACTAAGATTAAAGATCTAAAGTCACAGTATTTCTACAACAGAGTGTATACAAACACAGCAGCCAGCAGGAGAGCATCCATTGATTTAATGATCTACTGAATTGAGAGAGACTGTGGAGGAAGTGCAAAGCCAAGGTCATAGATAGAGGAATAAACTCCAAAAGTCTTCTGGAGTGGTTTAATTCAGTTGTTCCCTAAATGTTTAATTTAACTTTGAGGGAACATTGATCAAGCATGACCATTGTTCTTTGAGACTGATTTAAGTAGAAGAGCAACTTGAAAGCACACATTGCTAGATGTTAAATCACAGGACAAGTGTGATCATTTTCAAAAAGAGGAAAGAAATCCTAGTTTCTCTTTTAATATATACATCTATGGAATCATGGAATCTATGGAATCATGTCACCCACTTTTAGTGTACCTCTTAATTTGTTAATGAAATTAATCAATATAATCTCCCACAGACACGCTCAGAAGCTAACAATCCCTCATGGGTAGCTTTAGAGTATTTTTCCTAGGTTATGACAAGGTCTTACGTAATTGGTCATTAACAATTAAGCATTATGATCTCATTTCAAATTTTCTCCAAGTTTGATATACTGCTTTCATTAGCCACGTCAGCATTCCACAGATCAAACTATCATCTCTCCCATCTGAAATATTTCAAGTAGTGTCTCACCTGATTTCTTAACATTCATTCTCACTTCAAACCAAGCCATTAACTACACAAGAATAAATTTTTTTCTATTCAGACATTACTCAAATAGCAGGTCCCCTTTTTCAGTGACCTCCAGGAACAATGTCTTTAGACCACTTTTGTGCATAATTACCAGGAATTTTCCTCAAGTCTCTTCATCTTCATTTCTCTTCAGTTTTTCCTCTGTAGACCAAGCATATCCAAATTACTCGGGACATTTTCCTTGTTCTTGTTCATTTGAAATGTTTTTATATGCATGCATCCCTATTTCTACTCTATTTCAGTATTTCATGACAACCATTCTATCAGTGAACATTTTCTTGATCTCATATTAAAACTTCAATCTAGTTTTAAAAAGTTTATATCTCCTTATCCAAATCCACATTTTCCTTTTTAATAGTACATATTATTTGGTTATTCCTATTATTTGTCTCCTTCTCTGGGATAAAAATTCCATTGTAACAAAGAGTAATATTTATTCATGGGTGTAGACCTGCATGAGTTTGTGTGCATGCATTTGTGCAGGTAACCATAGAGGTTGGAAGAGAGTATCAGTGACGACAACTAGAACTAGAGGAGTTGCAGGCCGTTGAGAGCTCCTTGATATGGATTGAAAGGTATTATTAATATCCAATATATTAAAATATTATTTTATCAAATGAATCCTATTTGCTGGTAGTTTAAACAAAATAGACTCTAATTAAATACCCTAATTAAATTGAGCACATCCATGAGTTCACTTAATTTTAGATCTTGCAGTGTTCTCTTTTGTCTATTTTGGGTAATGTCAAGGTGTGAAATGGAACAAGTATGAATTCCGATGAAAATATTCATGTTAAGCATATTAGATGAATATAAAGTATCTCTCTAATGTTTGTATATTAAGTGAGTTGGTCAGTGCTAAGAACATTTATCTCATTCAAAACACATGATCATTTTACACACTGCCTTAAAATGTACCTATCTGTAGACATGCTTAAACTGGCATGCTTGGAGTAAAATAGAAGTAAAGTCAACCTCTCACATGTCATTAAATAACTTGGCAAACGTCACACTCTGTTGTGGGGGTTACTTATTTGGTCTGTAATATGGGAATAGTCATGATGTTCCAAAGATACAAATAACGTATATGCATTTTATTGCAAAGACCCTCTCACAAAAACTCTGTGCCTCTTTGCCCTCTCATCTCTCAACATTTATCTGTGTGTTTATCTCCTTCTTCCTTTCTCTACGTATGTATGTGTGATTTGTGTGTAATGTACATCTATGTTGTGAAAAAATCATTTATTATTTAATGTCAATACCACACCTGTATGAACTGCAGTAACCAAGTAGTTAGAATAACATTGAGTACCGTTTGGAGCCTGCATCTCTGATTCACTGTGATGAGTCTTTCAGTGTAAGAAGGCTTTCTTCACTTAAATTCCTTAGTTTTGCATGATAGTAGGAGGCCTGTATTTCATTTCCTACTAATCTCCAGACACTCAACACTCAACATCAAGAGAGACAAAGAAAAATGGTGATGATCAGTTAGCCTAGGTCTTAAGTGATCATTTGTTTGCTCACTGCTCTGCCCAAATCTCTTTGTTGCTATTGTTGCTACATGTAATTGAGATCACCAGATGCAGCTCTGAATAATTCGTGAAATTTCTCAGTCCCTGAAATTTTAACTCGATGCTCAGCATCCCTGCCCTTGCACTTGCTGTGTTGATCTGGATCATCTACAGAGAGTCTGCCTGACAGATGTATCTGGAATAACTAGACTCACTGACCTTGTTGTAGTTTACAATCAGTACTCATGATGCATGGCCTGTAGAATGGTCCAAACAACATGGCATTGCAATCAGTAGATATATTTTCTTCAATCTTTCCTCTCTCAACATCTTTTTAAAAGTAATAATATATACTTTTGCTTTGTGTTATATTCTAAGACATATGGAAATATTGTGGAAAATAAAACCTACTCTAAGAATTTTAGTAGAACATTGCTTACACATGATTGAATCAGTCTTTTTTAATTCTGGTATGTCTGTAAGAGAGAAACTATTTTCTTTCAGAAAAAAAATATTGGTTGGTGGTATTTTGTTGTTCCTGTTCTTTTCTCGTACACTAGTTAAAAGGGTATTTTAAAATATTTTTCGTTGTTACTGTTATTTTGTAGTACTCTATTTAAAGGTTATTTTTAAAGATTTTTTGGAGAAAAATTTATGTTTATGTATGTGTACTTGCATGAGTTCATGTGTACTGGGAGACCAGACAGTGTGTAGTCTCATCAAACTGAAGTAGCACCCTGAAGGCACTAGTTCCTCTTTAACACTGAGTCATTTTTCAAGCTCCCTACAAAGGTATTCTTAAAGATGCTACTTCAAGGTAGAACTTGTTAAGAGAGTGACAGCAAAAAAAAAAAAAAAAAAAATAGTAAATAATCAAAAGGATTTTTTTGTTGTTGTTCCTAAAGCAGTATGAGAGACTTGCAACTTCTCTGGCTATTGACTAACTCTTACAGATCTCCTTTTCAAGGCTCTAATGAAATGGAAATGAAGGTTGCTCTGATGCTCAGTGTCAGAGGATATGTACTGAAGAAAATTCACAATATAAATGGCATTCTCCATTAAAAAAACATGAAGCAGGGTAGGCAAGGATTTAAAACAATTTAAGGCAAAGAACATTAATAAGGAAGATGAATAATGGGAATATATAATTTAGTCTAGGAATTAACATCTACAGGGAAAAACAAGTCCAATCAGAGGATTAACTTTGTGGTTTTAACAGCAAACCTGAGCCACTGCTCCTGGAAGAATCCACGAAGGCAGCCTTAGGCTACATGAGACAAGATATCTGATTCCCAGAGAGGCCAAAGACCGGGAAACTGATAATAAAAATTTCTAATATTAATTGCCTGGGGAAAGATTCTCAAAGATGGCATGAAGCCAAAAATAAATTACTTTTAAACAAATCCATGAAACTTCACTCTCAGTGGCTTCTCTTTGTTGGCTTGTTAAATATCTCTGGTCTCATAGGCCGCTTCCTATTGAGGCTGGTGCATCCATAGTGTATCTCAGAACTGAATTATTGGATAAATTCTCCTTTTTACAACCTATTTGGAAGTTTCGGTCAATGAAACAAACACCGACATTTCGATCATCAAACAGTTATGTTCTGCTATATATTTGGTTCAGCCAAGAAATGCATGTAGGACAGAAAAAACTAGAAACACATAGTCACTGTTTCCTTTACTTGTTATTTTAAAAAAAATTGTTCACATGTACATACACAAATTATGCAACATAATGAACACCAAAATGCTGATACTAGATGCTTTAGGTTTGATTAGTCTTTTTCAACACAGCATTTTGACCTCTGCATCACAGAATTCTTTTTGTATATTTCACAATGTTTTCTCAAACAAATCCCATGATCCAGAAATATCTTGTGAACTAGTTTGGCATAAAATGGACTTTTTTTCATATTGAGTCTTTTCTTTTTTGGTATGTGAGACATATAATTAACAAAATCTACATAGCTTGAGAAAGTACAGTTGGATTCTTCATAAATATGAAACTTGTCATGTGGGAGTTGCCAAAATATTACAATATAAAACAAAAAAAATCCCACACCATGAAACTATATGTCCATTGAGAGGTAACAGACCTTATATTTAGGGAAGAACAGAACCATAATGTGCAGCTGACATATTGCAGCTAAAATCATAAGTAATTTAGACACAACATTACGAATGCTTACATTGTACAAGAAACTATATATTTGTATCTTATTAAAAATTTAATTTAGAAACATTTATTTGCGATAAATAGAAAAGGCAAAATATAAATTTACATAGATTAGTCAATTCCAAACCTTAGAAAATACTTTCCATTAAAAGGTATAATAATAATAATAATTCATATTTTACGTATGATAATACCTAAATACAAAAAATAAAAATAATAAAATTATTATTAAATATTCTTGCTAGAACAGAGATTTTTATCCTTGCTAATGTGTGAGACAGAGTCTTGCATACCTGAGACTGATGTCAAACTTTCATGTAGTCTTTCATCTCTTTTAATTCTTAATGCTCTTGCCTCAGTAATGCTGAGAATACCTGTGTACATTACCACATCTAAATGGAATACATATATTTCAATAATTTTGAATTTATTTATTAATTAAAGTTTTGCAATTTTATTTAAATTACATTTCTTCCTCCCCTCTCCTTCATTCAAGCTCTCCCAAACACCCTTCTCTATTCTCCTTCAGGACCATGGCCTGGAACCTTTTTTCACTAATTCTTATTGCACACTTTTATTTATAAGTATATACTTAATTTCTTTCTAAATGTAAACTTCTCAGTCCTTATAAAGCTTTACTTTTATGTATTTTTTTCGGACTTTTTCAATTCGCCTTTTGTTTAGGTCCCTCCGATTATAATTTCTTGATAAACAAAAGATAGAAACAACAACGAGAACAGCAAAAGTCTGGTAATTAAAGAGAACATTAAAGTCCATTCCCCACATTTCTAAACATTGAACTATTTTACTTTTTGTATGTGAGTGTTTCTTTTTTTTCTCAGCATGTATCTATATGCACAACAGATGTGTGGCGGTATAGTGCAATGAGAGGCCAGAAGGGGGCACCATTCCAATCTCTGGAAACAGTTACAATGGTATATATGTATGTGTGTGTGTGTGTGTGTGTGTATATATTTATTATTATATATATAAAAATATATATATAATGCAGTGCCCCAAGAAAGCCAGAAAAAGGTATCAGATATGGAATTGGGATTGTACACGTTTGTAAGCTGTTAGGTTATGAGCTGCCAGGAGAATGCTGAGAACCAAGCACAGGACTTCTGTAAGAACACCTAGCACAATGAACCTCTAATCCACTTCTCCAGCCTCCTGTGTTTACTTCTTATTGGAATAAGAAATACAAACTTCAGTGTGATTTTTTTTACAATTTCTAAGTACCAATCTACCATACTAAGTTAATACTACTAAATAATAATAAGGGATCAATAATTGGGTTATGCAATACCTCTATATAGGTTAAAAGAAAGTGGTTTCTAAGGCTTGAGTATTTCATAAATAGCTAAAAGCATTTGCCTTAGAAGGGAATTGGAAATGAATTAAAGCTTGATAGATATTATGTGATTTTCATGCGTGTTTTTTAATTAATTTTGTTAATAAAGTTTTGGAATATTTACTTTATTGAACCAAAAATAAATAAAAATTAATATTTCATATAGTGGAATTATATATACTCACATACAATAGACTATCAAAATAATTATTTAAATGAACAATTTTAGGTGCTTTTTTCTTTGTATATATGCAACATTTATTAATTTCTTATCAAATTCTCTAAGGTAGCACTAGGGAAATTTAGATGTCATCTGAAGTAAAATTATTGAAATATCATTTTATTCACCCAAAAGTATGTAGTGCTCATGTCCCTTAATCACTACATTTATCTTCAAATATGAAATAAAGTGATATTAGATTGAAAATGGCTGAATTTGTTTAGAATCCTGTAGGCTACATTTAGGAGATTTGATGTGATTTTATTTTATTAAAGTATAATACCTTTCTTTAGTATTAAGTAAAGGCCACACAGCCTTTGACTACCAAAGTTTATGTCTATATAACACAAGAATAAATATATACTAGAAGTGCATATCCTTTCCTTAGATTTTTTTATTATATCTGATGAAAATAAATTACATTCTAGATGATTTATTATTCAACTGAAAAAGATTTGGTTTAAATTTTTAATTATATTTGCATCTTAAAATGTTTGCTTTTGGAAACATGTTTGGCATTTTCATAGAGGTCTAATGGTATTGGAAAAAACTATTGTGTTTGCTAAATTAACTGTGTCATACTCATAACTGCTTAGGAAAATCATTCTCAGAAATGTAATGGAATGTGTCAGGCAGAGACACAGATATTTCCATTTTCCTCTGAGATATGACCTCTCATATCACAAGCAGATAGAAAGAATAGATTACATCTGACCATGCCAATCTGTGTGAATATAGCAATTTATTGATATAATTTATCCTCCTTTAAAATCATAAGCACAAGGGAGTTAGATATCCACTGTATAAAATCTCTGGTGCACTGTTCTCTTTCATACTTTAAGAAAATAAAATTAAATGCCCACTTCTACATGTCTGAATTCTTTAGCCCTTGGGTAAAACATTTCTGGGTAACCTGGGAAGTCCTGTGAAAATTTTGCTGGCACAATAAACACTGTATTGATTTTTCTGTTGTACCAAAGATGATTATCACAACTAAAACTTGTTATTTTCCTTTCAAATAGAAAACCATTGTAATATTAATCATTTTAAATGATGTAACTTTGTATAAGACTTCTCCTCAACTGACTGAAAGATGTAAGTGATATTTCTACATATATGGAGATACAAATAACTTTCTAAGACTTTTTCTAGAATTTAAGCAGGTATATTCAAGGCAACATTCTTACTTTGACCAATTTCAGCTCCAGATGCAGTACTTAAAGCAGACAATTTACATTCAGGCAACTGATAATCTGATTGTTTGTTCATTCATCATTGCTTGCTTATTGTTTTTTTATTGTGAAAAGTTTACCTAATGATATTTTATTGATTTTAATGCAGAAAATTTAGATCATAAACTGTAGGTATATAAAGTAATCAGGCCATTACTTTATTATATTATTCATAATAGCAGAAGCCATGATAAAATATATCATAATTTGAAAGGGAAATGGGGGGATGGTGTGGGAGGTCCTTCTGTCTATGTGCTGTTTTCATTGGTTAATGAATAAAGAAGCTGCCCAAGCATGTTGATAGAGCAGAACTTAGGTAGGCAGGGAAGATGGAACTGAATTCTGGGAGGAAGAAGGCAGAGCCAGAGAGACACCATGGATCTGCCACCAGAGTAAGACATACTGACAAAACTCAGCTGGTAAGCCACTTCCACGTGGTAATATACAGATTAATAGAAATGGGTTTAATTCATACATAAGAGCAGTGTTTTAATTAACATAGTTTCTGTGTGGTTATTTTGTTTCTGCATGGCCAGGTCGAAAAAGCGGCCATTCCTCCAACATCTCTCTCTCTCCTCTCTCTCTTTCCCTCTCCAAGTAAGTTAAACAGCACAGGTGAGCGTGCAGTCTTCTACTTCCTTTCTCATGGATGAAGTGGGGAAGCCATTTCCATTCAGAATTCCACATACATAGATACATAGAAAGAGGTCCCAGGACTTATGCCCTAGCTATCAGAGACCCTAAGCCGAAGTAATATCTGCCAATTATTCCCTCATTTCTCGGTCATAGTAAATATCTTGGCTCTGAGGATCATTTTTATCTATACTCTTAATATTTTCCCACTAATATTTGAAAAGCATCTATGATGAAACTTCAGTTCCTTCTAACTTATTTATCTTGAGAATTATAATCATGGTACCCATTTTCCAAAATCTTAGACTCTTTTCTCAAACTAGTTTTATCTTCATTGTGATGTGCAAAATCTAAAATCACTGTCAATTTGAGAGATCTTTGAACACACCATAGTATTTCATGTTGTAAATTTAACATAACAGTAGCTTTTTTTAAAAAAAATCTGACATTTTTCTTCTTTCTTTGAAAAGTTGAAAAATATTTACATTAATCATTTGTTATTAAAAATATCAGGTATATATTTTCTTAACACATTTAGTGTTTGGAAATTCTAAAGAGTTTATTATTCTTTAAACATGGTGTTAGTTCAACATTTTATTGAACAAGAAAAAAAAAAGTTTTGCTGCTTAATGAAAAGTTTGAAGCTAGTAGTGACTATGTTTAAAACTAATGTAATTTTACCTTTTGCGAAGTTCTATCAATTTAGACAACTTTTAATTAGAAATTATTTTATTTTTATATAGAGATAAGAAATATCTGTATATCATCTATACTAAAGCCCTAAACATGAAAGTCAATTGGGATGTGCACATATTTGAAAATATAACTGGTGTGGAAGGTCCTTCTGACTATGTGTTACTTTTATTCGTAATGAATTAAGAAACTTTCTTAGGCCTGTGCAAGGCAGAATTTAGGTAGTTGGGGAAAACTAAACTGAATATTGGGAGAAAGAAGCTAGAGTCAGAGAGAAGCCATGTAGCCCAGCTGGAGGCAGAGGGAACTTTACCCAGTAAACCACAGCCAAGTAGCAACATACAGATTACTAGAAGTAGGTTAAATTATGATGTAAGATTTAACCAATGAGAAGCTAGAGCCAATGAACCAAGCAGTGATTTAATTAATACAGTTTCTATGTAGTTAATTTGGAAGTTAGGGAAGTCAGCAAATGAACAAGTGTCCAAGCAATCTCCTACAATATATAACCATTGAAGAAGTAATTATAACTATCACTTGCCTAGAAATTGCTAGAATATGCCATTGCTCTGGTCTGCTTTTCCCCAAAATATTAAGGATAGCCAAAACAATCTGTATATTAAAGGAACTTCTGTAGACATCACAATTCCTGACTTCAAACTCTACTACAGAGATACAGTACTGAAAATAGCCTGGTATTGACTTAAAAACAGACAGGATGACCAATGGAACTGAATTTAAGACTCAGCTATCAATCCACACACCTATGAACACCTAATTTTTGACAAAAAAAGCAAAAAATATAAAGTGAAAAAAGAAAGTATATACAACAAATGGTGCTGGCATAACTGGATATCAATATGTAGAAGATTGCAAAAAAGTTCATATCTATCACCATGCAGAAAACTCAAGTCTAAATGCATCAAAGACCTCAATATGAAACCAACCACATTGAACCCCATAGATTCTTTCAGAGAGCCTTACCAAATATTAACAACATAATTACAGCAAATAACACAAATGGTTAAAAACTTTTAGTAATAAGACTCAATTCTCCAGTCAAAAAACACAAACTGGCTATACTGATCAAAAAACAAAATCCGTGTCTTTTGTCTGCAAGAAACACATCTTAGCTTTAGAGATAGGCACCTCTTTAGAGTAAAATGATGAGCAAGAGAACTTCGAAAATCTGAGAAGAAGAAGTAATCAGGAATCCCTATCTTAATATCTGACAAAATAAACTTCAAACTAATCAGAAGAAATAAAGTATGGCACTTGATTTTAGATGAAGGAAAATCTAACCAAAACTTATTCTATCCTAAATATATATGCACCAAACTCTGACATACCCAGTTCCAAAGTTTTAAAAAAAAAAACTATTACATTTAAATAGAAATGGTTACAGCATAGATGTCATTTAACTGTCAAACTGGATGTAAAAATGTGGTATGTGTATACATTAAGGAATACTATTCCATTGTACAAAAAAAGAAAGAAAGAAATCACGAAATGTTCAGGCAAATGAATGGAACTAGAAAAGATCACACTGACTTAAGTTACCCAGGCACAGAAAGACAACAGTGCATTTTCTCTCTCATCTGAGCCTCCTAGCTCCAAATTTTCAAATGTGGGGTAACTATAGAAACCAGGAAAGTAAAAACAGACCATTGTAGCAGCCAGGCATGGGAGAGCAACAGGGGAACTAGCAAGGTGAGAGTAATCTGTGGGAGAAATGGAAAAACTGGGTGCTCTAATTTGGGAAGAGAAGAAGATAAGTAAATGCACAGGAAGTAGGGGCGTAATCTGTCGCTCAGGGAGGGGAAACTCTGCAGGCAGGCTCTGCAGAAGAGCATTTACAAGCTGGCTTGGTAGAGTGGTTGGGAGAGGGCATGTGAGGGGCCTGTCAGTCAGGGCAGGCATGATGGGTCTGGCAAAGGCCTAGAGGTTAGTTTGGATGCAGGCAGAGGTGGCCATACTAGACCAGGGCACTGTATGTCAGACTCAGACTAGGTTTGGTGTTTGGGGGAAACATGTGGAGGAGAGGATCAGGCAAATTCACTAGACCAGCTCCTGGGGAAGGAAGTGTAGTGTATGGCTGTGTGGAGACTATTGTATTTATACAAATTTGATATGAATCAAATTGTTTTGAAACACAAACATGTCTGTGTCTTTGAAATACCACTGATTGTGACTGTGAGTCTCAAACATTACAATTTAAATGTAACCTACTTTTTGCCCTAAAGTTCTGCAGTAATAAGATGATTATAAAGATACAAGTATGAAGAAGACTATAGAAAAGAGATCAAGGCTTCCCAAAGGAATAGTTTTCCCAGGGATATATTTTGTTTCATAAATCAAGTCTAATCTTTGCCAGGAGAAAGAACACATTTCTTGGTGGATGAAAAGAAGAACAGAACATTGGTAATAGTGTAGCAGGAGCCTGTAACAGCTCAGGGTTTGGGTCACAATACCCATTTTACCTTCTGGTCAGTGTAGTTCAGATTATTAACCAACCCATCCTCAATAACAGGTTACTGGGGGCTTGAAACACTCTGGTTGTTTTCTCAGAAGATTGATCTAATTTAAAACGCTTCTCTTTGATAAGGGAATTCAAAGACTAGAAGGAAAGGGGAAGAGATTGGATTAGCTAAGAGATGACTGACAAGTAAAATCACTAATAACTCAACAATTACTCAGCTGAAAGAAAGTCAGTAGAGTATTCTTAGGAAATATGCTGGTAATTAGATACTGAAAGTCACAATGAAGGAAAAGTTGGCTTCTGAAGCAAACTGCCACATACTAGATAGGGCACATTAAATTAGCTTCAGTTTAAGAGACAATTTACATATTTAAATAACTAAACTGAAATATTTTACCAAGTCTTCTTTAAAAGCACCGTATGGAGTTTATCTATTCCTATATGCAAGTTTGAAATTCTAACGGTGGAATTTTTACTTTTTTTTCACATAATCTTTGTTGGGAATTGCTTTTCAAAATCACAATGCAAAAGCATTGATTTTGTACTCAGTATTTTTTTTCTCTCAATAGTTTTTCCTTTGTTAGACTTTAAGTCTACAATTTGCAAAAATCAATACCAACACAGCTCTCCCCTAGAAGAAATGTCCTTCAGAGGCTCACCTGAAAGAATCTAGGGCGAGATTTCCGTGACCTTGAACTATTTGCAAAGTACTAGTGGTGACTTTTCCAAGTGTCACATAAAAATTGGTTTTGTGTCTCCAAGGAAGGTTCAGCTTGTAATGTCAGTAACAGCCGGGTAACGGCAACAATTATATGTCACCTCCACTTTCTCCTCACAGAGAGTATTTTCCCAGGCTGACACATTGCTGGGGAGAAAAAGCACACATACAAAAGTTTGTTTTCATTTTCAATTATTTTTGGAGATATGGAGCTCTTGACAAGCCAATAATAGTAAACAAAAATGACATGAATTGACACTGCTGACCACAAGATGTGGAAGCTACTGTGGTCAGGAGACATTTAGTTTGACCACTTTCAATTTTCTGTGTTTGGAGAAGAAGAAATGAAATCCAGAAAACCATAACCATTTAATAAGATTTTTTTTCCTAGCTGTAAAAATACACACTCTCTCATGCCTTTAAAACTTCCACCTTTTACGGAAAATAGAAATAATTGCTCAGCATGAAATCATTGCAAAACAGTTCAGATTGACTCAGCCAGGAATCCTCCCCTTTATTAAACCCAAGGCTGTGCCATTGTTCACACATTATAGAAGTTTATTTGTGTTGTTTAAGCACTAGCAGTAAAAAGATCACAGTAAAAGGAAAACAGCAGAACTTAGCTATGACTAATTAATGTTTAATCTACACTTTATAAAACGAAAAAATAAAGACTGTTTCAGTTATTGAAAATGGTTTTGTGGAGTTGCTGGCAGAAAGAAGTGCTACGTTATTCTGTGAAATAATCAGAGGAAGAAACCTTCTAATGCTCTTTTCACTTAAAGGAGCTTTTCTAATATCGCAAGAACCTTGAGCAGAGCTTGCAGACAAAAAGCAACATAATTAAGTTGCACTAAAAGGCCTGTCAGAAAAGGGTGAGATGAACGGTGCTATTATTCTTTGTAGACTGGTTCTGGTGCTAAACCTACGTGTAAACACCAATCATTGAAAGCTTGCTTTGTTGAGGGTTTGCCTGATCAGGGCTTTCAGCCATGCAGTTGAAAGCTATAGATTTTAAACATGAAGTTAAATTTTTCTGGTGTTCATGATTAAAAATAAATTAAGACATATAACTGACCTCCGCTTGCATTAAATGTTTATCATGTTGCAGACCAGATAAAGTTGGGGGAGACAATAAACTCATGTTTTCCATGGTTTGTCTCTTATCTCAGGTTGTCATTTTAGTTACTTGGTTTGTTTTTAACATTTTTTCCATGCTAATTTCTTTTTAAGATCAAGAATCAATTCAGTCTTTCCAAACCACTGAATAAGGTATAGGTGGAAGGGAAGCTTAAAGAGGCTATAGGAATGTAAACCAAAAATTACTTCAGTAAGGGTAAAGGCCATAGGTCTTTCACCTCCTTTTGTACATTGAGAGAAGAAGATCTCAAAAGCAACAAGAACATTCAAAGGAACAACAGCTAAAACTGGGGACAATCAAATTTCCCAACAATCTTGAGTGCATTTTAGAAAGTAACTATTTCTTTAGGTGGTCAATGGGCAATTGAATGTAGTATTCTAAAGAGGAAGAAGCACTTTGGATGAATGGAACAGGAAAGATTAACGGGGGATGCCCATAAACAAGCTGTTTATGCTTATTCAGATTGAGTGTTCAAAGGAAAAAGGACTTCAAACTTTCCTTCACTAGCCTGAAGCAGCAGAGCCCTGAAAATTCTGTCATTGCAGCTGCAGAGTGCGCTTCATGGAAATTGTGAGCCAGACATTTTTCCTGAAGGCATTGACCAAACATCCCCAGCAGAGGCACATTTAAAGATACTTCTGTGAAAGGAAGGAGAAATAAACACTGCCATGCATTGCAAATACTCCCGCTAATGAGGTCTGTGTGCCTTCGGATTTTCCCTTGGAAATGTGTTAACTATTGAGCCTGGAAACACTTGTAATAATGTCCTCGCTCTGAGCCTAGAAAATGTCTGGATGCCGTGAAAGGCGAAGCAATCAATGAAGGGTATAGAAGCAGATAGAATGGTTCTGAGCCAAAGGTTCAAGTTAAAGGATGTCTGTACCCATATCTCTAACCCGAAGATATTTAGTAATGTTTTAGAATAGTGGCAATGGTATTTAGTATCAGAGAAAGTAACAATTATCATTTGCCATGCATTGTTATAAAGTCATATGTGGTATATATTACATATAATATGCACACAATTCTACAAATATCTTAGCATTCTGCTTTACATTTCTACATATGCACATATAAATATATCCTTTATGGAGTTTTAATGTAGTTGAACTGTTTTGCTGCATTGGATAGTTCAGATAACTAATTTGTCCATGTATTTTAGAATGACCTTTTTTTCCTGAGCTTTATTTGAAATCATAACAAGAAGTTAAAATGTACATAAAAGATAAATCTGCAGTCTGGGAGTGGTATCTATAGTTACTTCTTGGTACATCAGTTCTCAGGATGGGTTTTCCATTTGTCTGTAGACCAAATTTTCCAAATGGCTGCAGGACTATGTCCAAGCCTTTCCCTTTCCTTGGACCCTGCTCTTTGTATGCAAATAACGTCTTGGGAGAGAGTGCCTTCATTTAATGTACTTAGATTAAAATACATAAGGGAGTTATGAAGCCACTGACCTAGGACTCTGAGAAGTGGTATCGTAGCTCATTTGTAGAGTGACAAAGAAGACAATCGAAGTAAGTTCATCTGTGTGTTACAAAATAGTATATCCTCATACATATTTGAGATATTACAACTGTTCACACCAGTGGAGACCTGCATTTTTACCTTGTTGCTTCTTTAAGGCCTACCATGCATTCTAGTATTTAAATGTCACATAGGAATTAATCCTGATAGCAGTTGTCAAGGTAATTATCTAAACTGTTTTATGTTCTTGATATTTATCTTCTTCTGTGTTGAGTGTGGCTCATATTTTACCTCTTGCATCTTCATTATGGCTCTAGAAAGGACAAAGTCCTTGTATTTTCACTTTGAAGATAAATGAAGCTATGGGAACTTATTTAGCTATTCACAATGGTATCAGTACTAAAAATGTTTACTTAGTTCTTGAAGGATGGTACTATATACTATCCTAGAACGCTGTGATTTTCATAAAATAATATTCAAACTTGAGGAAGGGAAGCAAACAAATTTTGGAAATATTTGATTTTGCTTTAGTACCCCATTGAGGCCATTAAGGACCAGTCACACTAATTGCTCTCCATGAAGCTTCTCATTACATTTTGATGAAAGTCAATGTATCTTAATTCTAGATTTAATTGAAGCACAATAAAATTATTGTGGTCTAGATGAACGGAATAACAACTATGGATCCGTGTCTTTAAATATGTTTCTTATAAAGCATTTTAGTGTTTTTGAAGATCAAATTCATCAGATGCAGAAGAACTACTCTTTTCTTTCTAATGGTGAATGAATGTCTGCATGCTCAGATATCCTAGACTCTAAAATATCAATAAATTTTGTAGAAAGATATATGTGATAAAAGGTGGAAATATAGAATGGATGAGAAAAATAAATACTGTTAAACTAAACAAAAGACAACTAATGAGAAATTGGCCAAGCTATTTAAAAATGTACTTTGCTGGAAAGATGATTAAATGACAATTGAGATGACGGGAGATTCAGAAAGAAATTCTAGTGTCTGAAGTGACAGTGGTTATGTTGGAGGAGCTCCAGGGATCAATGGAGCTCTACAACTCACCAGACAGTATAGCAAAGCTCCTATGGGTAGACTCGGGAGAGGTAAAGCTCCAGATGGTGGATTGTCTTCATAATGTCCCCTGCTTTCGTTGTGCCTTCTGCTCACTGCTGTCCTGTTCCTTGGCACGGTGTGATTACTATGTGAAAGAATTTCACTGTATCTAGTATAGTGTGATTATTTCATGAGAAAATCCTTCTCCTCGTTGGGCAATTCCTTTGCAGATCATAATGAAGATGATTTTTTATAGGGCAATGACACTTAGTTGGATGAATGATTTAAAGATACGGGTGGTTAGTACAGTTAGTAAAGATGATTGGGGAAATGGTCTGGGTTATTCTGCCAATTGCTCTCATAAGAAATACAAGCAAGATTAAAAAATAAAGCTAGAAGTCACCCTCCTTTTTGATGTAAGACTTGCTGAGGAAGGAAAATGAGAAAAAGGAAGTTTCAAGGATTATAGACCCATGAATTTTACCTGTGAGAAAACAGGCTGATGATCAAAGAAGGCAATTGTGCCCCTACATCAAATGTTAGGTTTGAGTTCCTTGCTCGTGTAGCATAGACAATTAATCATAGGTTTTGATATATATATATGNGAAAGAAAAAATGTGAAAGTAAATTAAATGATCCCATTGCATGTAAAGAAAACAATAGAAAAATAATAGATGGTTAGTTAGAACATTTGTTTAGGGTTTTGTATAATGTAGATTGGACAGGAATCTGCTACACTAAAACTGCAAACAACTACCTGCCAATACCAAAGAAACTGACTGAAATATTCTTAGAACATAAGAATGGTTAATTGCGAATACTGTCAATTAATTTTATTGACTTCATTACATTATAATAATATACATATTTCTTCTTCATGTTATGTAGTTAAAAATTTTCCTTGCTGAAAAAGCAGAGTTCATGTTCTTATTGATTATTGAACTTAAAGAACCATAGTTATCATGTTCACATACATGTCAAGATTTTATAAATACTTATTTAAAAATTTGAAATGTTAGCCAATCTGGTCAAAACATTACATATTGTTCACATGTGTAATTATCACAATATGTACCATTAAGATAATGCTTCATAAAAATTAATAATTTGCTATTAAATAGTGAAACATTTAAAAATTAATGTCCACTCATTACTGGTAGGAGAAAGCACTTAATCCCATGAGAATACTTTTCAAAACATTACAGAAAACTTACATTTGATTGTTGACAAGGTAGCCATGTTTCTTCACAGGTAATAGGGCTTGAGTAATGTTTCTAGGTAACAAGAGGGAGTCTGGTACACACAGACTGGGAACCAAAGTACTTACAGTTCCTTAGTGTGTTTACTCTAATTGAAGTGCATAACAACTAAAAATTATTAAGATTATAGAAGTTATAAAAGTCTGATTGTACCACAATTCTCTTCTTTTGTGAAGAGATGCATGACCCACACTGTGCATCTGCTTAGATGGGAATGTGGAGTTTCTGAGTGAAAGAAATGATAGAACATTTGAGTAGTAGTAAAATAGGATATTGCATCAAGGAGTATGTTTGTCTGAAAGATAAGAGACATAGTATCTAGGGCTTTACTTTATTTGGAATAGTTGAACTTAAAAGGTGATATAAGTTTCTGCATATCTGCCTATGTCAAGATTGCTACTTTTTTGGTGTCATGTTGGGGTGGAAACACAGGTACTTTATCATCAAGCTACAAGGAACTACAAACTTCCTCAAAAAACAGAGCCAACTCAACTGCTCAAACACATGAGCCTATGCAGGACATTTCACTCCCCCCAACAAATTCTATAAATAGATTTTTGCATGATTCCAATAGTTCACTCATCTCCACTTACTTCAAGCAGTGTTCCAGAGCCAAGGAAAAAAATCTTCCCACTAACCTAAGTGTCCTTCTGTGCCTGGCCTGTACTGAGTTGTTGTGTGAAAGCAAATCTGCCTGGGATAGAGTCTGACGTTGGTTGTGATTCTGTCTGTGAACACATACTAGTGATGTGGAATGATGAACTTCTGTTTCTCTTTCAGTTGATTGATATGATTAAACTAAAAAAAATTACATTTTTCTCCCTCTTCTACTTCCAAATGCATAAACTTTTAGACAAATATTTCACAGCTGACAGTTATTTACCCTACCTTATTTTCTTGTCACACTAGTCTGTTCATGAGTCCTCAAACCTGTCATTAACCTCAAATTAGAACTTAACTTTGGAATGAACTTCTCCCATCCATTCTGTTCCCCTAACATCTTATGCCTTCTGGCAAAATCCAATAAAATTCTGAGACACATCAAATTCCACTGTGTCCAGCCCTTCTTACATTGTTCCCCTGCCTGCGATGAGTCATGCCATCCCTTGGGCTTCATTTGTAATTACAACATGTCTCTGAAAGAATAGTTGCTTTATCCTGGAGCTATTTTTATATCTTGATATTTTTACAATTAGATTGTGAGCTCTTAAGACTGAAGATGTGACATGTTAATGTTTTCAATCAACTACCATATGGAGTATGTGTCTTTTCCAGTGGCCTAGATATGCCTTTTCACACTGACATTAAGAAAAATGTGAATTGTCACAAAAGCAATGCTGTTTCTCTGAGGAAAGAAATGATATAAAGAACAAAATATAAACTTTATGGTAGGGTGGACTGTCTATACACAGTAAGTAGAGAGATAAGAGAATCAGCTTTAACTTCTTAAAGACACTGAATTCAGCATGAAAGAAGACAAACTATTTAGTGAAGAATAAACTTGAGCTCACAAATTCTACTTCACCGCATTCTTGTGATGCCCATGATACTGGTCAATGTTAATTAAGAAAGTAAGAAAGAAATGAGAAATATTCAAGTTCGAACTGAAGAACTTATGAGATCAGTTTCTAAGCAATGTAAGATGGAAAAAATTTGCTATTATTAAAAAATGGAGCACAGGGTGATGATATATGCTTGATACTTGTGATTCCTCCAAATATTGAATGTATCCTAAGTAATGCTTATTTGAAAATTCTTGAGGAAGTGATTAAATAACAAGAGATTGGCTTCCCAAAGAGTTGAGTGGTCCTGTAATTGAAATGTGTGAGAACTCCTGACCTCTTCCACTACTTGAAAACACATGAATGAGATGCACCTTTGGAGACAGGAAGAGTCCTCAGTAGGCAGGGCATGTGCTGGTACCTAATCTTTGAGCTTACAACGTCTTTAAGTTTAAAGAACATAAGATTGCAATTTTTCACCCACTCACTA
Source organism: Alexandromys fortis (assembly GCF_014885135.2). Classification (NCBI taxonomy): domain Eukaryota; kingdom Metazoa; phylum Chordata; class Mammalia; order Rodentia; family Cricetidae; genus Alexandromys; species Alexandromys fortis. The sequence continues at coordinate 34,061,434 of NW_026067909.1, read as the reverse complement.
TGGGATTTTATAATGGCATCCACAATTCGGGTGATTCTGAGTCATTTGCTGCTTAGAAGACAATGAGCAGGAGAATAAACATTGAAAATAAAAACATGGGCTAAAATTGTATATCCTTAATATTCTATAATTATAATCCTTAATATTCTATAATATTCAGTGAATGAACATTCAATATAAAGAGAATGATGATAAGTTAAAGTCCTTAAAACCTATAGGATGTTTCTGGAAATTTTGTTTGCAATTTCCAAATGTTGGATTCAAGGTTTATGATGTCAGTTGTGTAGCAAGAAAGGTGTAAAATGCTTGAGAAATATCTAATTTTTTGTTTGTTTGTCTTTTTATATTTTTATATTAATAAAACTAAAGTAAGAATGTGTAATTGTTTTTTTTTCACTCCTTTGGGGCCCACCACCCAACTATCAAATAAATAGATGGAGAATATCTCTTTCATATGAATGCCAAGCCTTACCATGAGTTGTTTCTAGCCAGCTTAAATTATCCTGTTTCTCTTAACAATATTTTGTCTCTGTTTTTTTTTAACTTTTCTTTATTCTATATATCTTTCTTTCCTTCTTATTCCATGGCTGGTTGTGTGGCTGTCTAGCTAATCCATGGTGTCCTCCTTTCCTTCTTTCCTTGCTCTCACTCTCTTCCCTAGATTTTTCCTTTTTTTTACTCTCTCTGCCTACAAGCCCTGAATATTTTTCTCCTGCGTTACTATTGGCCATTCTTATCTTTATTAGACCAATCAGGTGCTTTAGGCAGACTAAGTAACACAGCTTTACAGAGTTAAACAAATGCAGCATAAAAGAAAGCAACATATTATTGCGTAATTAAACAAATATTCTACATCATAGATCAGTGTAACACATCTTAACGTAATATTTCACAAAAAACATGCATTTTTAAAAAATCAATTGTTGACTGAACTGGAAAAATGTGGGTCAAAAAAGTATAATTGAAATGGATATTTTCTTAGTCTCCCTCTGTTCAAAAGTAACATATGAAAATGTTTGAGTCTAAAATAATCCCAAAACTAAGCAGAAAAATCTTAGAGATAAGAAGTAAAAACATGTTTATAATATATTTTGTAGGTCTGTATATTAAAGCAATAAAAACCTCATCCTTAATGATAATTCTTTTGAGATGCTATTTGGCATAGACATGGAGCTAGCTCAAGACATAAACGCTAGACTTCTGTTTTCACCCTCTGTAACCTTAGGGTGAGATGTTTATCTCTCTTGGCTCAGTGTGGGAAAGTTACAACTTCTGATTGCTTTTATGGTGTAAACCTATTGAAATGACAAGGAAAGAGATACACAGAATATAAATAAGTAAATTAAAAGGAGCTGTTGTGTATCCTAAGAATAGGGACAGTTGAGCGCCCCCTGGATGTGGAGGGAATCAGTGGTGTGCACTGGCAGAGGAAGGAGAAGGAAATGTACTACACATGAGCTCCAGATTTCTGAAGATCCTTGAGTGATGAGTGATGAACATTATTCCCTGAGTGTCCTAAGCTCGCAAAGGTCAACTTGAAATGAAGGTGGAGTTGATACAATTTATAAGATAGATAGAAATGATTGTGATGTTTGTCCTGAATAATCTAGGAGTTATGGATGAGCCTCATACTTACTAACTGCCTAGGATTAAAAATTTATTTATGTTTTGATTCAATATTCTGTTTGTGTAGTTCATAATTCAAAACATTTATCTCTTTTATGTCCAATATTTTATGTGCCATCCTTGTCCCTCTAAACTCAATACAACCACTGGATTACTCTCTAGTAATGAATGGAAGTTACTTTTCTGCATTGTTGTTGTTTGTTTGTTTTGTTACATAAAGAATGCTCAGCTGGGCAGCACAGCAGAGCTGGCCTTGAGGAAAGGGGCATGGGTGAGCCAGCCCTGAGGGTGTGAGAGGGGCATAGCTGGTATAGACTTCTGTGGTGTGGAGGTAGGGGCAAGGAAAGAAGCCTTTTCCTTACCGGTATGTTTTCCAGCTGGTGAGGGAGTTGACCTGTTGGGAGTAGTGAAACCCCAGATCCTGAATTTCTTGTAAACAACTTGTTTTCCCCTGGTCTGAGTGCCTACAGCTGCTCTGAGCACGAGACTCTCAGAAGTTCTTGATGGCAGGGGAATGGTTTCTGGTGTGTTTGGCTAGGACGCGGCTATCCCTATATAAGCTGCCCCTGGACACAATAAAAGGGGGCATTCTGGCATCAAGGATGACACGTGTCTATCTCTGTCTCTGTGTCTTTGTGTGTTTCAATTTCCAGCCCGTTGCCCAGTTCACAAACTGTATGGCGGCACATAGAGTAAAGACGGGCATCATGTGCCACATTGACCCTTGCCTTTACCAGTTGCAACAGTCAGGAAAGACCCTGCAGCTTGTCTGGACAGCAGAGCTGACACTTTTAACAGGATGGGGATAGAAACACACAGGTTAGTCGCCATAGAACATGAGTATAGGAGACCTGGCCTGTTCCTTGTCTACCATATGGTGATATGGACAAAAGAGATGCTCCCCCATACCGCTCTGCCTGAGGCATGTAGGAGAGCTAGCCCTGAGGTCATAAGAATAGGAGAGCTGCCCTGGCCCCTCACCAACTATAGCACTCAGGAGAGCAAGCCCTGCACCAATTAGAGCCAACCAGGTTGGTGGAAGTATGGGTGAGCCAGACTCAAAGTTGTGAGCAAGTCAGAGCTATCTCTACTACTTGTCTGTCATGGGGTGGTGTGGGTGGGGAGAGAGGCTTGTTTTACCCCTGTGACAGACAAGGGAGCTGCCCCTGCTCCTTACTAGTTGCAACAGGTAGGAAAATGAATCCTGTACCTCTCCTGGGCAGCATAATAGAGCTAACCCTGCTGGCAGAGGTGTGGGTAAGCCAACCCGGATGTTGTGAGCATGGAAGATCTGGCCCCTTCCCTCATCTGTGACATGGTGCTGTGGGCAAGGAAGAGATGCCCTCCCCCAGGCCACACCTCCTGTGGCATGTAGGAGAGCTGGTCCTGAGAACAGAAGAGCTTGAGAGCTGTCCCTGCCCCTCACCAGTTACAGCGCTGAGAAAAGTGGACCCTATACCTCCCATGAACAATACAATAGAGCTGGTCCTGAGGGTAAAAGTGTGGGAGAGTCAATCCTGAGGCATGAAAGCAGGAGAATCGCCTTCTCCCTTTGCTCTGTCTTTCAAGAGGTGAACCAGCCAGGACAATGCTGGAAAGCTCACTCTATTGATGAAGACAGGTGAGAGGTGACTCGCTGACCAACCCTGGAACTATCCAGGCTCAGAACCAGAGTTATGAGTTGACCTACCATCTCCCACCCAACATCCACCCCATCTGTGGTCTGCTGGGCTTATGAAGAAGCCAGTCCTGCAGAACCAAAGATGCAGGATCTCTACAACACAGGGAAACAACAGGATATCCAAGAGAAGTTTAAGTGAGAGACTAAGGGTGACAGTGTAGCAGAAACCAAAGGCCTCGAAAAAGACCAATGACATTTTCAATGAACACTTGCACGTAAAGGATAAAAGAGTAAACTGCTTGACTCACTATTTTACACGATAGCTTCCCTGATGAGATTTTTTTCCTTTATTTTTTTTTCTATCTTAAATTTTATTTTATTTTATTTTATTTTGGGGGAGAGGTTGCAAGGGCAGAGGGCAGATATAAAGGGATGGGATATGAATACAATCAAGAAGCATGATGTGAAAGACACAAAGAATAAATAAAAAGAAAGTTTAACGACAAAAACAAGAAACCAACATAATTTTGTCCATCCATCCACTCATTTACTTCCACATTGAAGAGAATGGTCTATGCCTGCTCTGAGTTAATCCAAGTTGTGCAGGCTATAAACATGAAGGCAGAACTTCACCTTGAATGACTCCACTTTAGAAAGCAAAGACTTTGACCCAAGTTACTTTGGTTTGGGTACATGTGCCAAGAAAGAATGGCTCTTTATTTTGTTAACACACTTAAATAATCACCATCTGCCAGCACTTCTGAATAAACAAAATATTAAATATTACATATGGTGATAAATAACGACACATAGAAATAGCTCAGATCAACTCTGATACATGGGTTTATCTATGAAATAAAAAAAGACCTTGAGCTCTAATGTGGTGCATGATGACTAGTTACCGGTCACTTGTTATGAGCCTCATTCAGGGAAATTGGTCTAGAGAAGAACTCTTGTCTCTGACCCCAGGTTGAAGCTTGAGTGCCCTGCTTGTAAAAAGTTGTCTACTTCAAATCAACCCTTTAATGGGCTGTCACCTGGATGGACCTGTAATTTATAACTGTCTTATAGCACTATGGTTCATCAGACTTCTCGCCTGGGCCTCAGAGATTTTCACCTATGCTTGTATCAGTGCTTCCTTGGCTTTCAAGGTGCCTTCTCTGACTCCAATTTCTGTAGCCTCTACCCATCTGTAATCTGCATTTTACTAGATTATTATGAGAATTCTACTGCATATCTGAGAGCTGATATTAGAAAATAAGTCTGGAATAAAACAACCTGATTGCCAACAGGCAGCTATCAAGCAAAATCATGACACTTGGAGAATTTCCACCAACAAAACTGACACAGATTTTAATATATTAATTATTTGATGAGATGTAACATTTTGAAACAGAAATATGTTATCTGTGCTTCTGACACAAGACAGTCACAACACACATTTGTTCATCCATCTGTCCATCCATCTTGGTTTATCCATTTATCTGTATACTCACATTTTCATCTATATATTCTCACTACACAAACCTTTCTCCAAAACTATACTTTGGTTTGCACAGTTATACAATTCTATGTAATATTTCTCACTAATTATTCCACAGGATGAGATAAGAATCTCTTATAGTGTGTTTTTCATCAATTGTACAGATAAGTAAAATCTTTATTAGTAGAAAACTGAATTTTTATAATATTTTGTTGCTATAAGAAATTCTAAAGTTTAAATTTATACTTTCATTACTTTGGAATACTGCAACTGTAATTGTAGGAAATCCCAGAAGTGACTTTTAACTAAAAATTTATTAGTGAATTTTCCACCATCTAATAAAGACAAATTGTCCCAATTTTGGACATTTTCACCTTTAACAGAGAAATGGTTAGCTCTGTATACTTTTTAATTATTATTTAAATTATTGTGGTTGAATCTAGTATAATTTCAAATATGGAAAAATAGTTCCTTTTTATGCATCACAGTTTGGCCCATCAGTTAGCCTTTTTCTATATTATAGCACAAAATATTATTTCCAGGATTTTATATCTTCATGTTACTTATAAATATTTTTATGGTGAAAAAACTTCATTTTAAGTCATTCTTATAAACTGAAGGCTTCTTTAGCTCATGGGCCCTTTGGAATTTATACCTCCAGTAATCAACTCAAAATTCAGAGCATTTTCTTTTTAATAATTTCTTTTTTTTAACCTTTCTATCTTCTTGGTTGTTCCCTTCTATGTTTCCAACATGTATTTCAGAAGTTTATATGTTGATGCTTTTATTCCTCTTCAATATTTTCCTTTATTATTATGACAGCTTTATTTATTCAGACTTATTTTTTACTCTCAAGGCTTCTTTGTCAATCCCTCTGGTTCTCTTTCCATCCCTTCCTCTTTCTGCTATCTAGAATGCTTTTTATTACAGTTTATCCCTGATAGTGATTTATTAATAGCGGTAATGGTTTAATAACTCAAGTCCTCATGGCAGCACAGCAGACTCTTTATTACTGATCCCTCTCCATGGTGAGTTTTTAAGCCAACTTTATACTATGTCCAGGGACTTAAGTCCCTCCAAAATCTTTGTTCCATCATATTTAACAGGTGACTTTCATTATACAGATTGCCTGAGATCATGTTAAGGCTATCACATTTCATTCAAGACTCCTGTAATTCCAGATAAATGAAGGCGGCAAAACAAAAAAAAATTCAGTCAGGGTCTCTTGTAGACCAAGATGGCTTCAAACTTTTGAGGTAAATGACCTTGAATTTTCGATCCATCTATCTGTACCTTCCAAGTACTGGGATTACAGGCATGAACCACCATGCCTGATTTTTATGTGGTGCTTAGGCTGGAGGCCAAGATTTTTTTTGCATTCCATCCAGACACTCTTAGTTACTACTCCATTCCACAAAATATGTCCCTTTAATTGGACATATCCTTGCTTTCTAAGTACCTTCCTTTATGCCACATTTATAAGTTTCATAGAGTCCCTTTGGCTATATATGTTTCACATCATAACCCTAATCTGAGGAATAGATGGTAACATGATTTTTAACAGGTATAGTCTATCTATTGACATGGGAGCCTAGTCTGTTTGGATGCTCATCTTCCTAGTCCTGGATGAGGGGGGAGGACCTTGGACTTCCCACAGGGCAGGGAACCCTGACTGCTCTTTGGACTGGAGAGGAGGGGAAAAGAGAAGGGGGGAGTGGGAGGGAAATGGGTGGAGGTGGAAAATTTTAATTAAATAATATAAAAATAAAAAAGACATCTCTCAATCATTATTTAAAAAACTGTGATACTATTAGTTTAAAACGAATTATGCATATGAGATAGGTAAGAAGCAGCCTATGCAAAAAACATACTGCATATGACTATTAATGATTTTTTATGTGCCAGTTAGGGACCCTTTGTATGCCTTGTCACAGCCCTCTTCAAAACAGCCATAAGGAATAGGAACAGTTAATAATCATTCTCACACAGAGTGAGCAAGAATGGGCTCAAAACTTCAAGCAATTAATCCAAAGTCTAAGGCATACTGAGAGGGAAGCTTTGAAACTGATCTTGACTGTGATAACTCTTTTCTCTTTTATTCAAGTGATGAATACTCTTCACCTCTGTGGTTGAAAGCATGAGAAACACACTCCACTTCTTTGGTTTACAGCACTAGGAATAAATATCCTTTTTTTTTCTTTCACTTCAAACCACAATGCCATAAATCTGTCAAAACCTCCTAATGGTATATAAAATACTAACCTAAGTAGTTGTACTCATATTATGTAGAATAGTCCATGTAAAATCTCATGTATTTCTCATATTATTTCATCTGAAATTAATGACAGATAACAACTACTATTTTTGTTTGTATGTTGAAAACCATACTTTGCAAAGTGAGTCAAGTCACAGAATTACAGATAGCTCTTGATATTTTTTAACCTTTTGTCTCTTTGTGTGTCAAGACAAAATTATATATAATAAAGGAATAGAATGGGATATTTTTATGTATATGCAAAATTCAAAACAGTTATCAACATTAAAGAAGCCAACATAACTACTACTTCACTAGATACCTTTCTGGATTTGAGGAGACTTTTCTACTCTCTAAAATTTTCAGATTTATAAGGGAAAAGAATTAACTGTGGCCATGGCACTGTACGTTTGGCCTTCATAACTTATTATTCTTAATCACCAAGTCCCTAAGCAACAGCCAGACTTAATTTTCTTTCTTGGTCATAACTTCAGTGTATCAGTCCTTGTGATCCTTCCTCAAAAGCCTTCCTGTCAGCCTAGGTTGGCTCTCCTCTTGAGTTTTTCAAAAAATGTTTATACCTTTACATCATATTTCTACTATGAATGGACTTAGGACAGTGTCTGAGATGTTAAAGTCAGGAAAAAAGTCTAGGTTTGTGTTTAGATTTTGGCTGGGATGTAGCACAGTTGTCTTCAGGTCTAATTCACTTCTACCTAAACATAATGTGTCAGCCTTATTGTCTTCATTTACATCAGTATGCTGGCTTCTAAACTCTCACAGGAGATATTCTTAAGTCCTGATTATGAATTTTTCTAGTCTGTATCTCCCAATTTGTTCAAATTCAATCTTTCCTTGGATAAGTTTGAAAAGTCTCTGAACCAGATGGTCAACTATATTCACAAAAATCATGCCAGTTCTTGTTAATGTATTTTGCATTAGATATTTTGTATAGGTGTGACAAACTATCTTGTTATGGGAAATCAACTTGGAGGAGGAAAGGTATATTTTCCCTTGGGGTTTCTGAGTTTTCACACTGTTCTTATTTGATTTTTGTAGCTTTGAGAAAATACACTAGCCAATAAATGAATAAAAATGAAGAGGGGGTTTATTTGGTTTAACATTTCAGGTTTTAGCCTATTTCTGAGTGGGAGTAAAGGCTAAAAGTCAAACTGCTAGTCATATTAAATATATAGTCAGGAGTAGAGAGAAATGAATGCAGCCATACTGCCTGTTTGCTGCTTCTGATCCGCTGAATTGTATTCCTGTTATATAACTCTGAGTCTGGTCTATGAAATGGTATTGCACACAGTATGTTGTCTTCTACATCAATTAACAATCAAGACAATGCTCTTCATAAGTGCCCACAGGCCAATCTAATCTAAGTAATTCTTCACTGGAACTCTGCCCTCAATAACTCAAAGTGGCATCAACTTGGTATTGAAATTAACCAGCCTACATATTCTGGTTGGCTCCGTGGGTAGGTGGCAGTCCATCATGGTAGACTGGCCTGGCAAAAGTAAAACACCTTACTTCATGTTATATCAGGAGATAAGACAAAAGCAGGAGGTACTACTCCACTTCCCTGACTAGCAGTCTATGCAGGTGGTGATTCATCAATAGATAATCCACTGATGTAGCTAGTTAGCATCATCATGGCCCACTAGCTTCTCTAAAGCTCACAAAATGTCAACCTAACCTTTACCATGAAGTTTGTGAGAACTTTTATAGTTTAAAACTATATCAAGGTAACAGGCTTTATTGCAGAAGCAAATTATGGAATGGTTTTTTCTTTCTCTATTGTGATACTGTTGCAGTATCACAATGTCTCTGGTTCGATTACATTTCTTTTGATGATGCTGATCCAAGCATAAGTTTCCTGTTTTTCTGATTTCAGACTAAAATAGTTATGCCACCAATCGTGGTAATTCTCACAATCAGCTGTCAACGCTATGGCTCCTAAAAGTCAATTGTGTCCAAAGAATATGGAATTAATTTTACTTTGATTTGTCCTAGAGATGTTTGTACCTTTATTTAATTAAACTCCAAGGGATGCTAGGAAGCATCTGGCTTTACCTTTTTCATTACTGAGCTCCTTACTCCTAAGTGATTCTCTCTTTTGAAAGTAGACCATATGTTCCTCTCATATTTGTATGAGCATTTAAGACTCAACACCATTTACTGCTTAGCCTTCTCTTCACTGAGTGTTTTAATAAGCCTCACCACTCTTCAAAACTCAGGGATATAAAGTTTGTAAAGTGACAAAATTGTTGAGTTTCTGTTTAATTTTATAGGCATTAATAATGTTGCAGCTTTAAGGAGACACATAATAAAAACATCCACTAAATTCACTTTTTCAATCTTTTTAAGTATAGAAGCCTTGTCTCTAAACTTCAGAGTTGAATTTCTTGTCTTAGTACATGGGTTCAAACGAGTACAGAAATGAGTGCTTATTTTTCCTCTAACTTTCACAAAGAAAAAAACAGACAAATAGAAAGACAGACAGACAGACAGGTAGACACTCACACACACACACACACACACACACACACACACACACAGAGAGAGAGAGAGAGAGAGAGAGAGAGAGAGAGAGAGAGAGAGAGAGAGATAAGACCCATAAGACCTTAGCAAATATAAGGGAGGTTATCTGTGCTGCTCACAACACAATTTTACTGAGAAAACTAGGTCAAATTTTCTATAGTTCAGGGTTTCTCTCAAATGCTTAGCTACACAAGGCAAATCATCTATCAATTGCACACAGATTGAAATGAACATAGAAAGTTATATGATAAGAAAAGTAAAGGAACCTCTTTGGATATGTGTGTGCACTGACATTAGGGAAGTATATTTCACTTGCAATACTCAGGACTAGATTGTAAAACACAGTGAGGTAGGTTGGGATTGCTATCTTTCACGGTGAAGGAACATTCAAACATTAAATATAGCTTTCAATTTGACCCTTTCAAATATGACTTTCTTCTTTCCCATAGAAACTCTTCTTTTTTACTTTATAGAGTACACAAATCCAGATAAGTTGGGATTTTATGCGCTTGTGAATCGAATGTGCCACAAGCCTTGAGACCTGTCCATTCTCATCCGGATACTCTCTTCAATCTAGTGGATGTAGCACCTTACCCTAAAACTCTGCCTGGCTAGGTAGGGGTGATGATACTTCAGCCAGTATCAAAATTCTGTTTTCTGCATCATGAGACTGTAATAAGACATGTACCTGATGGATTGCAATCTGACCTATCAACAGGAAATGATGGATGGCGGGGTGGAAATGGTGTAACTATCAGAGTGATCAAAATTATATGAAAGGGAAAATGAGCTTTATTGTTTCCTGTCAAAAATACATGGAGCTCTTTAGTAAGCATATGAATCCCCAAGGCTCCCTTGGGGAGGACGCTGGTGGTTCTGACCATGAATTCAGATGTACTTGCTGTTTGTTTTGAGTTTTCCCCAACACCAATTTCTGGGGATTGAATTTAGATCATCATGCTTGAGCACCTAACTTTGCCAAGTGAGATATCTCTCTAGAGCCAAAGAAATCATTTTTCTTACTAATTACCTGAGATCCCTTAAGATATTCTCTTTGGAAACAGTTATTTGAGATGGTTAAATTTTTTATTAAAAAATATTTTCTAACAATATAGTTGGCAATGTTTTCCCTTCCCAATTCTCCCAGATTTTCCACATTTCCTAGTTCAACTAACTTTATGCTTCCCTTCTCTCAAAAAAAGAAGAGAGAAAGAAAGAGAGAGAGAGAGAGAGAGAGAGAGAGAGAGAGAGAGAGAGAGAGAGAGAGAGAGAAGAAAAAAAGAAAGACAAAGTATCAGGTGACTCACTGGAATGCTGGGATTCTACTTACATGCCCAAGTAGGAGAGCTATGACTACACCAATCACTTCATATCATGCAGAGTGTTTCATCCTGTAGGAATTTACCTTCTTAACATAACTAATTTATTCCCACAAGTATTATAACATATTTTAAGATTTCTCTAATTCTGAAGCTTTATATTCTAACTATAATTTCTCACTTCTGATGTTTTTCCTGTTACTGTAAGAACTATGGAAAATGATATTTTAGGAATTGAGCTAAAATACATTTGACATAACCCTCAAATATTAAAGCACATACACATAGTATGTGTTAACTTAAAACTTTGAAGACAATTTTATCAATCTTTATTGATTCGAACAGTTTAAAATCTAAGTGTACAAAAACCATCTAAGTGTACATTGATAGTAATTACCTATGTGGAGACTGCTGAATAAAATATTTATAAGATAAAGCATGAATTCGGTGCAATAGAAGTATATAATAAGTATATATAACTTAATTAAATTTATGATAGTGATGACAAGTAAATAGTAATCCTCAATTCTAGATTTATTTAACCATAAGTTGATAAATGAAAAGGGTCCTTCAGTCCATAATAAAATGGGGGAAAAACTGTGAAGAAATTCTCAAGAACAAGTTGAGATGGATGAGTGCGTTTGAAACAAAGTAATAGAACTAAGGCAATCTATTAAACTATCAACTGCCCTTAAAAATTAAAAGAGAACCTTACACTTGAACTCAAAGCATAACTCTGAAATGCTATTATACCTGTACAAGAAAAAGCAGTTATCTGCACAATTTTTAAAGGTCAAAAGACTTATTCAGAAATAGGTTGGTGAGAATGAAGGTGACAGGAAGCCAGACTGACCTGCAAAGGCGATGTGCCAACCTCTTGCCCCTCAGTGCTAACTTGTGACTCTTGTCACTTCAGGGTTATCAATATGCTCCCTGTTTTCAGAAGGTTGCAGAACAGAATGAGGGTCAGCACTTCTAGCAATGTATTTCAATTTTTTACATACCACGAAAAAGTAACAAGTAATCAAATTGCTAAATATCGACATTCTTTCAGAAGAAAATTTAAAATTATAACATAAGTCTTTCACTATGTGATTTTTTCACTCTTTGTTACAAAGCATGTTCCAAAGTTATTAGAGCGATGAATACCTTATGTGTCAATAATGTTAACGCAGGAGAAAAAGCAGGACAATAGATGTGACAATCAGCAAAGGAGACTGAGATACTGGAGACAATAAGACACTGCCTCATTTAGCATCTGACATACAGAAGGCTATTCTTAAAATATGCTCTGTAAATTGCTATTCAGCCATTTAGCCTTCCACATTGCTCTTGAGCAAAAAAAAAAAAAAAAAAAAAAAAAAACCAAGACACAAACGGGCTGTTTGTCCTTTTCTACACAGTTATAAGATCTGTGTATCCAGGTCATCTTTCTTTAGGACTTTACCACTTTATCATAAAATAACCAATAACAATAAAGCCAAATCTGTAAGTATAAGTACAACAGAAAAACACAATGCTAGAATAAATATGTATTTTCCCAGAACTATGCTGCTTACTAAGAAGAGAAACTGACATTGTATTTCTACAGTATCAGAGTCATTATGTAGAAAACACACTTAGATTTCAATTTTTCTTTAATTTATGTTTTCTGTTTTAAAAACAAAGGGCCTACATATGAGAGAATTGCTACTATTGAGAGTAAGCTGTTCCTTTATTTCTTGGCCACTCAGACACGAATAATCACATAAAACCTGCATTAATAACAACACTGTTTGGCCAATAGGTTAGACATATTCCTAGCTAGCCCTTACTCTTAAACTAACCCATTTCTATGAATCTGTATATCAGCATGAGTCTGTGGCCTCCCAGTGTCTGGCACCTTTCTCTGTAAGCAGCTCCATGGCATCTGCGTGACTCCACCAACTCTTTCTATATATCTTTGTTCATATTCCCCACCTGGCTCTACTCTGCTAAGCGGTTGGCCAAAGTAGTTCTTTATTAACCAATGGTTATAAAACATATTCATATATGAGGTGAGTCCCACATCAGCTGAACACCCCAGCTGCATTTAATTGATTAAACAAATTTCAGCAGGAATTGAAGGGTGAGTTATCTTGCATTTTAATAGCTAATGCCTTTGTAATGTTAGCCTTATTAAAATGTGATAGTAAATATTTACATTAAACACATATCAATTTGAGGAGAGCTCACAATCATAATGCTATATATTGACTGTCTTAACTTCTCGATGTTAGGTCTATAAAATTAAGTCATAGATAGTGATATTAAGATGTGAATAAAACTGAGATTTATAAGAGCTCAGTTAGCTGAAACTAAATAGAGTTGCTTAGTCATGTGTATGTATCAATTTTTTTGAAAGGCCGCTGAGGGTTGCAGGGCTTCTAGACTGACCATTCCTTTTAGACTTGTCTGATGAAGAGGTCTAGGAAATATACTAAAGAAACATTTGCAGAACACTCATGTTATTTGTTTTCTAAATCAAAATTAAATGTGTAGACTGCTTAATTTGAAATCATATCTATATTCTCATTTACTACTAAATTTTTATATATGTAGTTACGTTTTGTAATCCATTATCTATCTTTTATCTACCAATCTATCTATCTATCTATCTATCTATCTATCTATCTATCTATCTATCTATCATCTATATCTATATATTATCTATCTCTCTTATCTATTTAACATCTATCTATCTATCTATCTATCTACCTACCTATATCTGGCTATCATCCATCTAACTTCTATCTATCTATTAATCTACCTATCTATCATCTATCTATTATCTATCTATCTTATCTATTTATCATCTATCTACCTATATATGTCTATCATCCATCTATCTATAGCTATTATCTATCTGGCTATCTATATAATATATTTCAAGATATAATATCAATAAGAAAATATATGTATGCACACATGTAAAACTAATATCTCTTCATTTCCCCTTACTTTTTAGGAAATAGTTTTCCAGCTAAACACAGTTTATTTACTATATGCTTTATAAGACAACCTAGTGAAGAAAGAGTTAGGGTAAAGCTTACATGGTACTATATTTCTATAATCCTAGAAAACTTCATTAGAAGACTGAAGTAGAAAGTTGTTTCATTACAGTATGAGTTATATACTGAAACCTTGACAATATAGGAAATGTAGCAAATAAGAAAAATTATGCTAAATTTAATTCAAAACATCTTATTACTCAAAATTTAAAATCTTTGTTATTCATTAGAATTTTTAAGACCAATCGGTAATTTTTTAATTTTATATATCATTCAGAAAATGCTATATAATATTATTCAAAAATTGCATATAATGTCATTCAGAAAACATTGTACCTGTTTTGTGGTGTGTACATCTCTTCAAATAATGAGGTATGAGGATATAGTCACTACTTGTCATGTTGCTGTGATAAAATGCCTGAGAAAGTCCACTTAAAGAAAGAAAAGATTGTTTTGACTTTGTTTCAGAAGATCTAGTCTATCATGTCATGGAATTGTTGGCAGGCGGACACAGGGTTAATTATCACATTTCATAAAGTCAGGAAGAAAAATTAGATGGAATGCCTCCGTTCATATTTATAGTTGATCTGCCCATCTCAACCCAATTAGCAAAAACTAATTATTCATTGGCATGCTTAAAAGCTTATGTTAAAGTGATTCTAAATTTTTGAGTTTGCTTCAGTGAATAATTGAAAGTAAGGATACATATACATGACTCTTTATTGCATGGAAAGATTTCTACTGCACATCTCAATAGAAGGAGAGAGAAAAATGGCTTCATAAAGGAAGAAGACTGGAGCTTAAGTGGAATTGTGTGTTCTACAGAGTACAGAGAAAAGATACAGATGGGAAATATAGGACAAGTATTTCCTGAGACCAAGGAAGGACCTAAATGATTTAACCTGAAGATAACATTTTTTAACAATTACTAAGAATGTATTCTATGTCCTGGAGGGCAGAGGCCAAGATATCAGTAAATAGATGGTAGCCATTGCAGGAGCAGCCTGAGGAACTGGATCTTGGGTAACCTGCATTTGAGCATACCCAACAACATCACTCAAGCTTGACCACATGGACTATGCTATCCTTTTACTTAATTGCTTGAGAGACTCTTACGAGGAAATATATAAAAATGATGAAATAGTGCACAGAAAATACTTTCAGAATACTTATTAGAAATTAAGGCAGAAGAAAGAGGAAATATAGCACAAAAAGCTGAAGGAATAAGATAAAGTGGAAGAAGCAAAAAGAAAGGAATCGGGCCGGGCGGTGGTGGCGCACGCCTGTAATCCCAGCACTTGGGAGGCAGAGGCAGGCGGATCTCTGTGAGTTCGAGGCCAGCCTGGTCTACAAAGGGAGTTCCAGGACAGCAGGACAGCTACAGAGAAACCCGGCCGGGTGGTGGTGGGGCACGCCTGTAATCCCAACACTTGGGAGGCAGAGGCAGGCAGATCTCTGTGAGTTCGAGACNAAAAAAAAAAAAAAAAAAAAAAAAAAAAAAAAAAAAAAAAAAAGAAAGAAAGGAATCAATGGAGGTGTACAGTATATAGCCAGCAGAAATTTGATTCTTCACTAAACAGAATTGTCACACTTCTTTTTGGAGCATATATTTCATTTCTTTTAAAGTTGTGTGTATCCTCTGCTGTTTTTCAAAGTGTGCTATCACTGGCATTGTTTAGAATTGCAAGTCTGTGGTAAAAATTAAATGTGAAAGAAATGAACAGGTTTAAACTCTTTACTTATCTATAGGTGCCTCCCTTTACTATCTAGTACAAGGCATGAATGCCTTTAGTTTTGATCATTTTAGGAAACCATTAAGTGGTGATGGGTATAAGAGCAGAAAACAAAGTTGGGAAAGGAATGAAGAACAAGAAGTCAGTTGCTGTGTTCCCCAGACTTTTCACTAGGCTAGTCATTAGTGGGACCATTGCTGGTGGGTCACAGGAAGAAATAAGCTATGATTTTTGAATCCATTCTCGATGACAGCAATATCCATTGTGGAAATTCGTTGCAAAGACAGCACTTTGACTAATGATGCCTCACCTGAGCATTTGAATCTATGCTTTCCAGCTTACGACATCCTCTGCTCTAGCAGTGTCCTAAACCAACTAGGCACAACAGCTTCTATGGAAGTCTTGAAGGCAATTCTGGAGGTTTCCTGAGTGTTTCTTAGTTGGAGCTGAAAGTATGAACTCTATGATATTACATGATTGTTCTTGTATTACACCTGTATTTAGGCTTTTATTTTAACTTTCTGCCTTCGACCTAAGTCTCTTCTCAAGAGTATGCTCCATTATATAATCCATGTGGTTATCAGTCAGGGGAGTAGTAAAATAGATTGAAGAGCATGTCAAAATGGGTCTTCCTCTTACTAATTAGGAACTACAAGAAAGTAAGCATCAGGAAAGTTCTGTGAATATGAAAAATAAAGAAGAGTATTTGGGTCAGTAAGATGAATCAGTGGATAAAAGAACACATGACCAACTCAGACTCCCTAACTTTAGTTCTTGGACCCCACATGACAAAGGAAAAAACAAACATCAGTAGGCTATCCACTGACTTCAACATAACACCCCCTATAAACAAATAAAATCTAATAAGATAATGAAGAAGGCCCCAAGGTAATAAAAGCCAGACTGGGGAAATGTAAGTAGCACTTACATTTCTCTCAGAGGAGCCTGCTAAATGTGCTCAAATTAGTAAGTAAAGTCATGCTCTAAAAATATTGTTAATAAATCATATGTGATACAAAGAAAGATACTTGACACCAAAATGTCTGAATTCAGATAGGAAATTAATTCCTTAAAACCCACAATTAAGTTTTTTTTGAGTCTGCTGGGAGGATCTACATTATACATTTCAGTCCACCTTGAAATATTATTCTACTGACTTTTCCTGTAGAGTCATCTCTTCTTTTTACATTATAATCATGTATTTACCTCCCATTCCCACTAAAATGTCCTTTACAATTCCACTCACCAGCAGCATACAAGTCAATTAATGTGTGCAGAATTGTTCTCTTTCATTTTTAAAATCATCTAAATGCTAAAATCAGAAGAAGAAGAAGAAGAAGAAGAAGAAGAAGAAGAAGAAGAAGAAGAAGAAGAAGAAGAAGAAGAAGAAGAAGAAGAAGAGAGAGGGGGGATTATGGAAGGATGGGTAGAAATTTTGGTATTGCTAAAATTATAAATATATTAATAAGTTGATATTAATAAAGAGTTTTATTTTCAATGGTTTGATATAAACTTAGTTGTTAATATAGGCCATCAGCATGGTGCAGAATTTTTCGTCTCTCACAGCAATTATTATATTTGAGATATTTTTGTCTAGGGGAAGAGAAACCAGCCTGGAACGTATCCACGAGCAATATGTTTTGATTTATCATTTACTGGATGAAGCATTATGAATCAAAGGTAAAACCTAATTTCTAGTTCAATTTTTTATTTAATGTCATGAAGCTGGGAGAATTATTTAGTCTCTATATAGCAGATAACTACCTAGTGATCAGAAAGAATACCTTTCCATATACTTTACTGTGCATTAATGACATTAAAATAAATTGATATGTAAAGGAGATAAAAGTCAATCATTATATTAAAGTTTATCTCTTAGGAATGTGATATAAAATTACTTATATTTACTTATAATTGAAGAAATGTCTTTTGATTCTTCTTTAAAAATTTGTTTACTTATGAATTTCTTTATTCACCTGAACTTTCTCTTACCAGTGGAACTGGCAGAATCAATGATTTTCACAAAAGAGTAACCTTTTTTTTTCTCAACCTGTCTATGTCAAATATTGATTACAAATTTATTTCTGAAAGAATATGCTTTATAGTTGTGACATTAAGTGACAAAAAGCTTTTATAACAGTTTAGGGTTCATTAACTTCTGAGGTTAAACTAACTCCAATTCAAAAAAAATTAAACAATTTGAATTATATGAATTTTCTTTGTACAGTAACTTCAAAGATTAAGGGAAAATTGACAGCTAATACTATTATACCTTTTCAAAGTGGTTCAAATGAATCCTATTTCAGTTAGAAAAAAATATAAAGTAAGATGCTTGCCCTCTTGATGATAGTGTCTTTATGGCTATCACATTGCGGTTATTTAAACCAATACAAAGGAAAAGAGAAAAGTGGGATTATATTGTTCTTTAAAATAATGGGAAATTGATGGTGTCACATTGGCTTCTGTTTTGGGGATACTTTAGTCAAAGTTCACTTGAGATGTAATGGAGGCTGAGACAGCCTTCCACAGAGGACTGACCCAGAATAATCATAACACCTGGAAATGGCAATTTAAATATCCAGAAGCAACCATGGAAGGAAATTTCAAATCTAAATATGATCAGAGATCAGGCAGCAGCAGACAAAGAAATATAAAAATGGCAGATAATTCTACAAACAGGAATGAAGGAGAGAGAACACTACCATATTTGACATTGAACTAATTATCTCTCATAGTCATTTTGAGCCTTTGATTTTAGTGACTATTACCCAATGACACTGAGAAGTGAGGTTTCAACAGAAGTCAAATAGTGACTGCTTTCTTCTTCTCAAGGTGAAGGTCATGTTCTCCTTATGTCTTATTGACTATTTGTATTTCTAAAGCACATGCCCAACACCAGGGTAATGAATTCTCTCCGCTTTGGAATTTGGTACCACCTTGATGAAAACTAAAAGAACAGGCTCCAACAATTTGCTAAAATTATAAATATATTAATAAGTTGATATTAATAAACAGTTTTACTGTGAGATTTAATCAGTTTAGTTTTCTTTAGAAGAAGAAGAGGTGGGATTATGGAAAGATAAAGTAGAAATTTTGCTATTGCTAAAATTATAAGTATATTAATAAGTTGATATTAATAAACAGTTTTACTGTGAGATTTAATCAGTTTAGTTTTCTTTAGAAGAAGAAGAGGTGGGATTATGGAAAGATAAAGTAGAAATTTTGCTATTGCTAAAATTATAAGTATATTAATAAGTTGATATTAATAAACAGTTTTACTTTCAAAGGTTTGATATAAACTTAGTTGTTAATATAAGCCATTAGCATGGTGCATTTAGATAAAACGTTATATAACAATTTCCATATTAACTATTTATATTCCAGGAGAAGATTACAAAATTAGAAAAAGTTTAATTTTTTACTCCTCATAATAGTATTATTTAAAAGATTAGAAAATTCTATCATGAATCTAATACTAACAAAAACTTAGAAATAGTATCTATAATATTTTCCTACCAATTCTATCATGTAGAAACAGTTAATTTTACTTAATATTTTGTTTAATTAGTTTCAGTGGTAAAACAGGATTAAACAGTGTGACAAAAAAGTCTTCAGGTGGGTGTACAGTATCTCATTGACTATATTTTCTCTTGATGAAAAGAAAAATGTTATCAACACCGTATAACTCATGTTGAACCTTAGATAAACTAGTTCAGATTCAAGAATTAAATCAGCTAGATAAAAAGTTCTGACCAAAGGACATGTTCTTAACTTGTCTACAAATTATTTCTAAACAAACCATATGCAGCAGGAATTATAGACATATAATTTAGCAGATATAGACTATTGATTAAGCAAGTATGGCCCAAGAGAGCTTCTAAAGTTCCCTGATTTATCTGTGGACCTATAGGGCAACTGAGATATTGTGATCACAGCAACGGTAGAAATCAGACCCCTGAGCAGCCTGTGAGACCCACTCACCAGCAAAAGAATGGCTCTCCCTTCTCATTGTGCCAGAATCGCTCTCTTCTGTAAACTGAGAATCCTGCTATTTGTGTTAGCCTCTCTTGCAAACTCTCACAAGGTGTGTGTTTTGTAAATAATTAAGTTGTTGAGATATACATCTTTTCAAAAGCTTGGAATTTTATTATCTAGTTAGCTCAATAGGTAAAAGTTGCTGCTCATAAGACTAACAACCTGAGTTTGATCTCACATGGTAGAAAAAGACAACCAACTCCTAAAAGTTGTTTTCTCCCATCCACATGGTAGTTTTTCTGTCTCTGTCTCTGTCTCTCTCTATCTCACATACACACACACACACACGTGTGTGTGTGCACACACGCACATGTACACACGTAAATTTAAATACCAAGTTCAGAATTGCTATGATCTTATAATTTTTATCTTTGCAGAACTATTACAAAGACTATAGACATATCATTGTTTTAAATCCCATGTGAGTAGCATGTTATTAAAAGTGTCTATTAAAATAATGAAATGAGAATCTTCAGTTGTGAGCTTTGTCGACGTTTACAGGCAAATGCATACAGTATAGATGAGATAGATTAGAATCATGTACTGTTTTGATATTTTATTCAAAATCCAAATTGTATAGTAAGTTGTTTGTTTTAAAAACATTGTAGTTTAGGTCTATGGGAGATAAAATTTTCAATATAGATGACAGAAAACAATACAAAATAAAAGTGGCAGGTAAGATTTAAAATTCTTCAACTGGGATCCAAATACAAGTTTCTGTCCATATGGGTACAATTCTAGGCACCTTGGTCAAGGCAGATAATGTTCTACTCGGCAAGCTCAGGATAAAATATGGAAGTATTTGAAAATTTTCATTAAAATTCTCCTTCTAATACCTCCTTCAAAATGACATTTAGAATTCATCTCACACAGGATGTTTCCTTGACAGTTTTGGCAGAAAGACTCATCTTTGCTACTTCAAATGCTGCTGTTGAGAAATGTATTTTATTTCAAATTTACATAAGTTTTTTATAAAAGGAAAAAAAGAAAAGTAGCAATACAGATTAGGACAAAGCAGCTCTGAGAGAGTTACTTTTGTTTGAAACTTTATATTGGAGTACTAGTAATTCGTTGTACATAACTCTCCATCAGTATAAATGATGGTGGGCAAACTCGTTTTACAAATCCCATTCTCGTTATATGCATTTGGAGGGTGAGATGGGAAAATATCTATATAGAATTATGATGACATTGACATTTATTTACAAAGAGTAGGTGAATGGAAGTTCAAGTTGACCATCTTTAATAATGGTATACAAAACTAGAGCAACAAAGAGTAAACAAATAAACCAACTAACAACAAGGATTTCATGATTCATTGAACCTGCTGCCCACACACACCAGTGGCTGATTCTTGATACAAGGCAAGTCTTGTTGAAATAAACACATTTAATACCACGGTGGCAAAAACATTTGATATGAAATTTGGCTTAATAGAAGATGTGATCAATTTGGAATTCATTAGGTTTGATTAGTAAAACTGTAAAACTGGAGCATTGTGTCAAACACAATATCACAGAGGATGAGGAAGGCATGGAGAGTGAAAACAAACTGGAACAGGAGTTCTGAAGGAGAGGTTGGCAATGCCAATGGGGTATGTTGTAGGCAAAGGAGAAAACTACAAGGAAGAGGGTTTAAGAGCAACCGACCACTGTAATATTCTGTGACTTAAAATTTTCTTCAACACACTGATGATGGACTTGCTGGGGGTGTGTGTGGGATCTTGTCTGTCTTCATTTATGAATGAATATTAAGGTCATCCTGATCTACAGACTGAGTGTCAGTACAGCCAGGGCTACAAAGAAAAACCCTAATTCCAAAAGCCAAAAGAAAAATTAAAAAAAATAAATAATGGATATTAGAAACCATTGTCCTCATAATTGTAATGTGGCAGTGGAGAGCGGGGTCTTTCAGTTCTCTCCTATTCCCTTCAGGCTAAGAAACAGGTAGTGTTTGAGTGAGAGTAAGTGGATGCCTTCTTTCTAAAAGAAAGTAAATCACTCTTGGGATGAGTAATCAGTCTGAAAGGAGCCTTTTACAGAGACAGCATTGATCATTCTGCTCTACTCTGCCTCATGCATCTGCATTTGCCTGATGCAACTAGAAGCAAAATGCACCTTAAGTTCAGCCTCTGTGACATTAGGAAATAGATCACGAACTCAAAGTATTTAGGATTCAGGTAGAACACATGTGCAACAATAAACCTCAAAAGGCCTGAAAACACTCTATGCACAATGCTTCCAAAAAAAAGATAGAACTACAAAATTCTCAAATTGCTTCATGATGAAATCTTTGTATTCAGCTTTATTTTTCACAAGCAAGTTTTGAAATTCTGTTTTAACATAATATGTAATCCCTGTATGAAAACACAGCTTATTTTCTGAATTTGTCTTTAGGGTTAATTTGTTTGAAGGTAACAAGAAATTTTTATTTATTTTTATTATCCAAGTATTTTATATTCAGAAACTCCATCCATTAATGTTCTCTGATTTTATAGATATATTTATTATTGCTCTAAAATACAAACCACTTGCTTTATGTTGAATTCAATAAACTCTTTATTCATGCCCCAAGGGAAGGATCTCTATATAAACTAATCCTTTTAACGGTGTGTAGATGGTTTCTGTAAGTCATTTAGACCACATCAATGTTTAAATAATTTCTGGGGTTAAACTGCTTTTAGTCTTTGTGATTGAAAAGGTTGGCTTCAAAAAATTTTATGGTCTTGTAAAAGGGAAAGAGGTTTAATGGCAACGCTGTCTGAAAATTAGGATTGTTACATTAAAAAGTGAAATTTCAAAGGAACTTTTTCTTACCAAGTTGATCTGAATTTTAGATTAATGAGAGAATTGGAAGTAGAATAATGCAAACAGATCTTTTATATGTTTGAAGTGGAAAGTATTGAGGATTTTACCTGGATTTCAGAGTGGAAAGAAATCAAGATGGGGCTTGGTTTTCAGGGTCTGGAACTGGAATTGTGAAGAAAGGAGACTATGAGAAAGGTCCTAGGTGGCATGCATACTGATACTCATTACTTTGGAGGTCTCCAGTCTGAGACACTTGGAGCATAGCCACAAACCAGAAACAGAAGGAAGATTATTTTGTCAATCATGGCTCAAGGCCTGCTCTTAGTGGTGTTTATTGGTAGAACTACAGCAATTTTAAAAGCTAAAAAGAGAAGCTTATGAGATTGGGGCCAGACTGGTCCTTGCAGCCTCACCACATTGAAAGAATAAGGGAGGTTATCTATGCTACTCACAACAGAATTTTACTGAGAAAACTAGGTCAAATTTTCTATAGTTCAGGGTTTCTCTCAAATGCTTAGCTACACAAGGCAAATCATCTATCAATTGCACACAGATTGAAATGAACATAGAAAGTTATATGATAAGAAAAGTAAAGCAACCTCTTTGGAGATGTTTGTGCACTGACATTTAATACTAAGGACAAGATTGTAAATCACAGTGAGGTTGGGATTGCTATCTTTCATGGTCAAGGAACATTCAAACATAAATATAGCTTTAATTTGATCCTTTCAAATATGTCTTTTTTCTTTAGAAACTCTGCTTTTTATTTTAGAGAGTACAAAAATCCAGGATATTTTCAGGTACGTTAGCATTTTATGCCTTGCTGAATCAAATGAGCCACTGGCCTTGAGACCCATCCATTCTCATCCTGATACCCTCTTCAATCTACGTGGATGTAGCATCTTAACCTGAAACTCTGCCTGGCTATGTAGGGGTGATGATGTTTCACTAAATTCATAACTTCAATAAAAGATGTAATTAAGCTTAAGGAATGAAGTCAGTTATAGTCACTTCTAGGCAATAACATTTTAATAATCTTTAAGAGATGTCTGGGATTTTTCAGAAAGAAAAGCCCAGAAGAGAGAAGCTCAAGTCAATCTATTGGAAAACCACTGAATATTGAAGATAAAGTATGTGTCTGTGTGTGTGGGTATATGAAAGAGGGAGAGGGGGAGAGAGACAGAGACAAGGAGAGAGACAGAGACAAAAAGAGAGAAGAGGAAGGAAGGGAGAGGAGGGAGAGAGGGAAAGAGGGAGAGAGAGAATGAAAGAGAAAGACACTGGTGGGGAAGAAGACTATTACTGTTCTCCAGTAGGAGACATACTGGATATAGAAGACCATGTATTAGCATGTATTAGCTATGAGTCTTCTCTTTATAATTTGTATCCCTTTATCCTTTCAAGGTCCATTTTTAAAAGCGAGAAAAAGAAACTCATGGGATTGGGGCCAAATTGGTCCTCACAGCCTCACCACATTGAAAGAGTGAAAAGGAAGAAGGGAGGAAGGGAGAGAGGGAGGGATGAAGAGAGAGAGAGAGGGACAGAGACAGAGAAGAGAGAGAGAGAGAGAGAGAGAGAGAGAGAGAGAGACTTTGACTTGGGATGATCAATGCACAAAATGGCAGTTTTAGTACCTGTCCTCCAAATAATAGGAAGCTCTTCCAATATCTGCAATAGATACAATATAATGTTGCAATTTATATATTTGTTTATTCATTATATATTATTTAATATATTATATAAT
>NW_026067909.1:34034597-34037182 GCF_014885135.2 Alexandromys fortis | reverse complement strand
AATTATATTATATTATATTATATTATATTATATTATATTATATTATATTTGTTTGTTTTTTGTTTCATTAATGTATACATTCATTACAATTGATTGTATTTCATCTTTATTTATTTTCTTTAATCTAGATATAGTGGATAACAGCCTTCAGGTTGTAAGGTATGTAGCTCAGTCAAGATTCAGGAAAATACAAATAGTGGTGGAAAAAATACTTTCACCTTATTTAATCATTTTTATGTTTTATTTATTATTTGAGAATTTCATACAACATATTTTTATCATGTGATTTCTTCTCCCCTAACTCCTTACATATTCTGCAACTATCCATATTCTTTCTCTTTAAAATAAAACCTACCCCTAACACACACACACACACACACAAACACACACGCACTCATACATACATATGTGTACACGCATGCATGCTCAGATCTTATTTAGACAGTCACATTGTTTGGGTAACATCACATGCATACATATGAAGCATTACTTCTCCATTAAAAAATGTCACCAATTAAAAATAAAGGAAATGTAGAAAATATGGATCTTCTTCAAGTAGCACATTCTCCAACTGCTGTATTTATTTTCCATTTAACGTTATATATGTCTAAGAAAAGAACTTCAAAATTTTCACATTTTCTTTACTGGGAAAAAGCCTGTGTATTGGTTCTTTGTAATACAGCTAAAATAAAAAGTTTCTTAGGTCGGTCATCTCTAAACTAGACTAACCCCATTGATGCACCTTTCATCCATCTACTGTGAGTGGAGCCTTGTGAGCTGTCCCCTCTCCTGCACCCTTCATCTGAGTTCTCATTTTATGCCTTTTCTGAGCAGATTATGTCTGAGAATTGAAGTCTGCCATTACTTGATAAGTATAGTAAAAACATTCCGTTGCACCCTCAAGATTTAAGCATCTCTTCGGATGCTGTACCAGTCCAGCTGCCACTTGGCCCTCCCCGTACATATTTTGCATAGATAATGCATTTTCATTTTAAGAGTCATCTGTTGTTTTGATTCTCTCCCAGAGTAGTTTGATTTCCTGTCTAGTAAAATCACTGTCATTGCAGCTCTTTCTATTCTAGTTTCTGTAGCATTTGACTAGCAATAGAAGTTTGATGCTGAGACATCTTGCCACCCTTAGGATAAAAAAAAAAAGGCTGCACATTTCCAGGCAGGAGGATATCAATCAAGCTTCCACTTATCACCGTGGAAGCCAATTTGGCAGAGCTCTGATGTTAGGATCTGTACTGACTTTGTGAGTGATTATGATGCACTGCCAGGTGTAAGCGATGCTCCTCTTGCATGATGATTGAATTTTATTCATTCTGTGCAGTTACTGTAAGAAAATAGCGTGTTAACTTGGAGAAAATAAATTTTAAGCATCATAACAAAATTTTAAAGCGAGGAAAGGGTGATTAAAGAATGACATAAAAGGAGAAAAAAAGAAGGAAAAAAAGTAACCAAATAGGGAAATTGACTCAGTGCCAAATGTATGCTTCACACTGAAATCATCCTTTTAAGATAAGACAGCCTGTTGATGGACCCAATTTTGCATCAAGATGTTTCTCTGTGCATAAAGTTGTAAACATTATTCTTATGAAAATGTACTGGAGTTTTAAAGTGAAACACACAATACCTATTTACACAAATTGCTGTTTGTATCACTGTGACAAATAAAGGTGTCAGGAGAAGAGTGAACGGGGGGGGGGGGAGGCCCTCTCCCATAGTTTGGGAAAGATATCAGTAGTCACTTCTTCAGAAGAGAGGACCCTCTCTGCTGCAGATGCTGTCCACTGTGGTTTCATCCCCATGAGGACTAGCGTGGAGACATCACATTCCATTTATGTCAGGAATTTGTCCAGGTTTATCTCATGTTGGTCTTTTAATGATTACCACAGCTGATATAAGTTCATGAATTCGAGGTTTCTTCATTCTACATGCCAGAACAGAGTAGATGTTGCAGTTACCTTGTAGCTTGCAAAGCCCTTGCCACTATTTTCTTTTAAAAGGGAATATATTCCTGACATCTTGTATTAAATGTTCATTTTTATAGAAAAATTTTATTGTTTCCTGTACTTCCCCATTCCGAAAACCTCAGAGAAAGTACAGATGTTTATGAAGGCTAATATTGGGTTGGCATAACCATGTCACCCAAGAGAATATTCACGTAACCAGAAGAAGTAAGGAAATATAAACACAGTTTGATACATGAACTAACCTTTAGAAATAACCATCACTTGGTTTGAGTCTCTGTGCCCTATATTTTGGCTGATTGAGTGAATCTTGAAGAAAAAAATCAGATATTACAAGATTTATTCCTACATTTTACTTCTCACGACAGAGATACTGTTATTTATATATTAATGGATACATATAACTGTCTTTTATAAAAAATCATTAATAAAACACCTTCTATTTTAATATATACCTATTTATAAGTGATTCAAGAAGACATTAAAAATGCAAGTCAATATTTTTTTTTCACTGGTAATTCCAGTTTTTTTTTAAATATAATTTTTTTATTGAAAAAAAAAAAAGATTTCCGTCTCCTCCCCGCCTCCCCTTTTCCCCCCCTCCTTCCTCTT